>NC_060144.1:248231758-248531758 GCF_021461385.2 Schistocerca piceifrons
AAGCTGGGGGATGTCTCCGTCACTATCACGCCCCATAAGAGTCTGAACATGGTCCAGGGCATTATCTTTCACAGGGATCTGCTTTTACAGTCCGACGACGAGCTGCGCGCCAACTTGGAGCGCCGAGGTGTCCATTTCGTCCGCCGCGTCCACCGGGGTCCGAGGGATCGTCAAGTTGCCACCGGTGCCTTCATCTTGGCCTTCGAGGGTGACACGTTACCTGAGAAGGTCAAGGTGATGGTGTACCGTTGTGATGTCAAGCCGTATATCCCTCCCCCGATGCGGTGCTTCAAGTGTTGGAAGTTCGGCCACATGTCTTCACGCTGTGCTTCCGACCTCGTCTGTCGCGATTGCGGTCGACCTTCCCATCCTGATCATCCCTGTGCGCCGCCTCCAATCTGTGTGAACTGTGGTGCGCACCATCCGCCTTGCTCGCCAGACTGTCCGATCCTGCAGAAGGAGCGGAAGATCATGGAAATAAAGACTATCGACCGCCTGACGTACACTGAGGCGAAGCGGAAATATGATCGGCTTCATCCGGTGCGCATGCCAGTTTCTTATGCCGCCACTGTCACTCCTTCTCCACTTTCATCCGCTCTGGTCAGCTCTCAGAGTCGAAGTCCCACACCTGCCCCCTTGATGGTGGGGGGCACTAAACCTCCTGTTGCTCCTGCTCCATCTACTTCAGGAGCAACACCCCCCCCCCCCCCCCAACCATCGGGGACATCAGTCCCCCCTTCCCAGCCGGAGAAGCGTAAGACTTCTTCGGCTACTCTCGTAAGGAAGGGGTCCCTTGGGGACCTCCCTTCCCAAGTTCCGTCCGGTACAAAGGCCGACAGCCGCCAGTGGCTTAAACAACCGCCAGTCCCTGGTCGTAGGGACACACGGTCGTCGTCTGTCCCTGCGACCGACCCAGTTGCGCCCTCCCAGCCTGCGCCACCAAAGGCACAGCGCGAGAAGCAGAAGAAGAAGAAACTCCCCAAGGCTACCGACATTGCGGTGGCACCCATTCCACCGCTTCCTACAAGCTCTGCGTCTGAGGATGAGGTGGAGATTCTGGCGTCCGCTGAGGACATGGATCTCGCCAGTCCCTCGGATGCAGTAGATGGCTGTTGTCCAGGTGGTGACTCAGTAGCAGCAGGGGCCCCGGAGGCGTAATCTGCCTCCCCAGTCCCTTCACGCCTTTCCCATCCATGGCAAATAACATCCTGCAGTGGAACTGCAGCGGTTTCTTCCACCATCTCGCTGAGCTCCGCCACCTTATCAGCCGTCATCCTTTCCTTTGCATTGCTCTGCAGGAAACTTGGTTTCCAGCAATGCGAACCCCCGCCCTCTGTGGCTATCGGGGTTATTTTAAGAACCGGGCAGCTTATGCAAGGGTGTCTGGTGGCGTCTGCATATATGTCCTGAACTCTCTTCACAGCGAGTTTGTGCCTCTACAAACAGCTTTAGAGGCTGTCGCTGTTCGGGTGTGGACGCCCCGGGCCATTACCGTCTGCAGTATTTACCTTCCACCTGATGGTACTGTCGCGCAGCATGTCCTGGCTGCTCTGATAGCACAACTGCCGCCACCTTTTTTGCTGCTGGGCGATTTCAATGCCCACAACCCTCTATGGGGTGGGACTGTCTCCGATGATCGCGGTCGGGCCGTGGAGCATGTGTTGGCTCAGCTCGACCTTAGCCTCTTGAACACCGGTGCTCCCACGCATTTCAGTGTGGCCCATGGCTCGTTCTCGGCCATCGATCTCTCTATTTGCAGCCCTGGACTTGTCCCATCCCTCCACTGGAGGGTGCATCCTGACCTATGTGGTAGTGACCATTTTCCCATCTATTTGTCACTGCCACAGTGTCATTCTTCTGGGCGCTTGCCCCGCTGGGCTTTCCACAGGGCTGACTGGCCAGCTTTTACTTCCGCTGTAACCATAGCGTCTCCCCCACAGGGTGACATTGACGAGGTGGTCCGTGTTTTAACCACGTCCATCATTTCAGCGGCCGAGGCTACCATCCCCCGTTCCTCTGGCCTCCCTCGGCGGAAGGCTGTCCCCTGGTGGTCGCCGGAGATTGCTGAGGCTATTCGCGACCGTAGGCGGGCTCTCCAGCGTCATAGGCGGCACCCGTCTCTGGAGACCCTCATCGCCTTTAAGAGGCTCCGTGCCTTCGCCCGTCGACTTATTGCACGGCGTAAGCAGGAGTGCTGGGAGAGGTACGTCTCCTCCCTGGGCTCCCGTGTCTCGTCCTCGCACGTGTGGTCCCGGATCCGGCGGATTTATGGCTCCCAAACCCCTGTGGGTGTCCCTGGGCTCTCCTTGGACGGCGCTGTCTGCACGGACGCTGCCGCCATTGCTGAACGGCTCGCCGCGCACTTTGCTCAGAGCTCTGCGACTGCATCCTATCCCCCCGCCTTTCGCTCTCTAAAGGAGCGAGCCGAACGGACGCCGTTCATTCCACACGCGTCATTACGAAACATACAATGCTCCTTTCAGCGAGAGGGAACTCCTCGCTGCCCTCGCCGATTGCCCTGATACAGCACCAGGACCGGACTGCATCCACGCGCAGATGCTGAAGCATCTCTCCAGGGACTGCCAGAGACACATGCTCACCATCTTTAACCGCATTTGGAGCGAGGGCGTGTTCCCGTCGCAATGGCGAGAGGGTCTTATTGTCCCCATCGTGAAGCCCGGTGCGGACCCACTGGCGGTGGACAGCTATCGTCCCATTACCCTCACCAACGTTTTGTGCAAATTGCTCGAACGTATGGTGGGGCGGCGTTTGTGTTGGGTCCTTGAGTCGCGCGGTCTCCTCGCTCCATCCCAGGGTGGCTTCCGTCGGGGCCGGTCTGCCGTGGACAATTTGGTGCGGCTGGAATCTGCTGTCCGTACGGCTTTTGCCCGACGTCAGCACCTTGTTGCTGTATTTTTCGATCTGCGGAAGGCGTATGACACCACATGGAGGCATCACATCCTCGCCACGTTGCATGGGTGGGGTCTTCGTGGTCGGCTCCCGGCTTTTCTTCAAAGCTTTTTATTGCGCCGCTCTTTCCGGGTGCAAGTCGGTGCCACCTCTAGTTCCTCTTATATACAGGAAAATGGGGTCCCGCAGGGCTCGGTGTTGAGCGTCTCGTTATTTCTAGTGGCCATTAATGGTCTGGCTGCAGCAGTGGGGTCGTCGGTGTCTCCTTCTTTGTATGCCGACGACTTCTGCATCTCATTTAGCTCCACAACTACGGGAGTCGCCGAACGCAGGTTGCAAGTCGCCGTTCGCAAGGCAGCATCATGGGCTCTGGCTCATGGTTTTCAGTTCTCTGCTGCCAAGACTCGGGTTATGCACTTCTGCAGGCGTCGGACGGTCCACCCTCATCCTGACCTTTACCTCGACGGCCACCTGCTTGAAGTGGTGGACACTTGCCGCTTCTTGGGACTCGTGTTTGATGCCCGGCTCACATGGGTTCCTCATGTTACTCAGCTGAAGCAAAAATGCTGGCGGCACCTCAACGCCCTCCGCTGCCTTAGCCACACGTCTTGGGGTGCAGATCGCTGCACGCTACTGCAATTGTACAGAGCCCTTGTGCAGTCCCGGCTTGATTATGGGAGCCTGGCCTATGGGTCTGCGTCACCCTCAGTGTTGCAGTTGTTAGACCCCATACATCACCGTGGGGTTCGGCTTGCAACTGGCGCTTTTCGCACCAGCCCCGTGGATAGTCTACTGGTGGAGGCCGGGGTTCCCCCGCTGCGGATTCGCCGCTATCGTCTGCTCGCCGACTATGCTGTCCACGTACATTGCTCGCCAGGCCATCCCAATCGTCGCCTGCTTTTCCCTGCCTTGGTCCACCACCTGCCCGAACGGCAACCTCGGTCTGGGCTTTCCGTAGCTGCCCGTGTCCAGTCCCTGCTGTCAGAACTGGGGTCATTCCCTCTTCTGCCTCCCTTCCGGGTCCGTACACCTACGCCTCCCTGGTGTTTGTCCCGGCCGTCCGTCCATCTGGATTTGGCACAGGGACCTAAGGACTCGGTTCCGCCTGTGGCCCTCCGTCGCCGTTTTCTTGCGCTCCTCGACTCATTTCCGGGCTGTGAGCCTGTCTACACTGATGGTTCCCTGGTTGATGGTCGCACTGCCTACGCTTTTGCTCACGCTGCCCATGTTGAGCAACGCTCCTTGCCGGCTGGCAGCAGTATTTTTACTGCAGAGCTGGTGGCCATCTTGCGAGCTCTTGAGCATATGCGTTCCTGCTCAGATGCGTCCGTCGTCATCTGCAGTGACTCCCTGAGCAGCCTTCAGGCCATCGACCGCTGCTATCCCTTCTCTCCTCTGGTGTCCTCCATTCAGGAATCTGTTTCCGCCATTGCCCGTTCTGGTCGTTCGGTGGTCCTGGTTTGGACGCCCGGTCATGTTGGCATCCCAGGGAACGAACGTGTAGACAGGCTGGCCAAAGGGGCGATCGACTCCCCGGCTTTGGAGATCGGCCTTACGGCTCGCGACCAGCAGCTGGTGTTGCGCCGTAAGCTGAGTGGGATGTGGGCTGCTGAGTGGCGTGGCATGACAGCCCCAAATAAACTGCGGGCTGTCAAGGAGACGACCGATGTGTGGCGTTCCTCCTTGCGGGCTTCTCGCAGGGACTCGGTAGTCCTGTGTCGGCTGCGCATCGGCCATACATACCTGACGCACGGCCATCTGTTGCGTCAGGAGGATCCCCCCTTGTGTCGGTGTGGGTCCCGGCTGACGGTCGGCCACATTTTGCTGGAGTGTCCTCAACTGCGCACACTCCGGCAATCTTTTAATCTCCCGGGCACTTTGGCTTTGGTTTTATCTGACGATGCCTCCATGGCTGATGACGTTTTAAATTTTATCCGTGGTAGTCCGTTTTATGGTTCGATTTAGGGAGGTCCTGCGCCTTTCCCTTTCTGTGTCTTTTGTCCTTGTGTCTGTTGCTGTTCTGGTGTGCCGTGAGATGGTTGGCTCTTTCCCATTTTTGTTCTCGTGGTCAGTCAACTAGTCTCCGGCCATCTTCCTTTCTTCTGTTTCTTTCTGTCTGGTGTTCCTCTGTCCTGTTCTTGTCTTTAGTGTTTGTTGCTGCATTTGTGTTCTTTTAGCGCCTGGGGGGACGTCTCCCCCCCCCCCCCCCCCCCTTTGGTTTTTATCTGCTCCTTAGCTTTTCGGCTCGCCTGATTTTGGAATGGGGGACTGATGACCTTCGCTGTTTAGTCCCCCTTAAACATACCAACAACCACCACCTTAACGTGCTTCCTCTTTCCTTTATTTGACTGGAAACAAAGCAACTACCACAATAAACTCCGAAACCAACACTGAAATCGCACAGCATCCTGATTTAAAATAATGCAAAAAACATTTTCAATCTAAATTTGTAAGAAAAGTAATTAATATTTCAGTTAGGCTGAAAGCCTAAGAATTTCATTGTCCTTCGGACTCGTCGAACACGCGCTTATCTGACGATATTACCACACGAGGAAAAGCGCGCAGACTGCTAGCGTGTGCCCCGTCCGAGGAGGGTATCCCACAGATACAATAGGAAGTGATCAGAGAGGTTGCTTCCTTTACCATTTTGACAATGGACGGACAGAACCACAGCAAGGAGACAAACCTCTTTGCCTTAGAAATCTTATCTACCTACTAGAAGTCGGTCCTACTGTTATCTAGCAGACAGAACTTCTGCTACCACCGAGAATGCAACTACAAATGCTCACACTCATTCATCCTTTCGCACCAGAATGGAAGCAGATGACAATATCTTAAAAACATCATGTACGCTACCTGAAGGAGGCGTTTGTGGGTTTCATAGGAAACTCTGTATGATAAGAATTACGTATAAAAATGTTTGGAAGTGTTGTATGACAAGTTGTTCGTGTTTATATCTCAATATAACATATTACACTCCTCAGTCTCCTCCCAGATCATTTTAGAAATTTAAAGGTGCAAATGTATGACGTAAACAACAATAAATCGAGCAAAAGAGCATGAAAGGAATCTAACAGAGACATTTCAACACGATCCGGGGAAATCACAGAGCAGCCAACGGAATCTCCAAATCCTCCTGTTTGGATCCATCCGTGGACGCCGCGTACATAGTTTTGGTGCCCATCTTGCTCCCTCTGTTACAGACTGGAACATTCATATTGGTAATACTTAATAATCTAGAATGAGGTAATGAAAAGCTGACGTATCAGTAAATGTCCTGCAGCTTCAACGTCTCGTCGACGTCTTGATTTTTGTTTGTTTCGTTCGGTTACACTATGTATGATACAGAATGTCCCGTGTCAGTTTGTAAACCCAAAAGAAGTAATACGCGAATGAACAAATTAGACCAAGATGTCGTTCGGTTAGGGGTGTTAGCGGAGGGTAACCTACACCCAAACAACGTCTGAACGGGCGAGAGCGTTGAGATAAGCATTAGAGAGGAAGTAAATGGTAAGAATTTACAATTAATTATTTGTTACCGTTGTCGGAAATTACGCTTAACGACAACGCACGTGTGTTCATTGATGCTAACAAAGTGGAAAGAAAACAAAGTTTTCAGCAAGTGTCGCATATTCAAATCACATCCAGTGTCTGCAGTCTCTCTCTCTCTCTCTCTCTCTCTCTCTCTCTCTCTCTCTCTCTCTCTCTCTCTCTTATGTAAAGAATTGTTTTAACTCTCCTAGATTGATTGCAGGAAACGTTGAAGTTGAAAAGTCAATTGCTATACTGATTTCAAGGAAATTTCGGATACAATTTTCCGAAAACGTGTTTGAAACAAGATGTCCACTTTGTTGGACAATGACGTTACGAAGATAACGATCGGAACCGACAGTGCAGTTTCCATATATGTTTATCTGTCTACCAATAATTTACTTCAAAACATTTGCTAAATACAAGGTGCAAGAGTCAACAGATAGCATAACAATAAACATGCTTTATCTCTGTGGTCTAGTGGCGACTCGTACTGACGATTACTCATATTACACATCGGCATAGAGTTGGATTTCCAGTCACATCTTACGTTCCTTCTGTAGGGCATTCGGATAGGTACTTCATTGTTCCATAGATAATTTGAACGATTTTTTTATCGAAGTGATGTGGAACGAGTCAGTTTACTAGATGCGTAGGCCTGTACATGATTAGTTTTAGGGGAAGGCTACATGCTGCTCTTTTGTAAGTTCCTAAGTGTCGCACTGGCCAAACTGAAACCTTTATGAACATATTTTCGAGTCGTGCTTCTGCAGCATCACTTCAAAGTAATGTGATTTTCCGTGGGCTATAGGTTTTCAATAAAAGATCGTCTATGGGAGTTGAGGTTGTGCAGAAGAAATGACTTTACGCTACAGATTCATATTGTGAACGTCCAGTTGAAACGCCTACTTCCTTGAAAAGGTACCTGTAAGTTGATTGCTTGTGGATGAACACCACGTGTTAATTTTACTGCTGCAATCGGAAATATCTTTCTAAGTGGTGTGTTACCCCAGAACATTATTCAATAAGACATTATTGCGTGCAAATGTGCAACATATGTTACGAGGTTGATTCGTTTGTTCCTAAGACCAGCAGATACACGAAGAGAATATGTTCCTTCCAGTTCAAGCATTAATCAGCAAGTACAACCAAAACCGGGCGCACGCTATAAGACTGCTCACCCCGGTTCACGTCCTGCATCAGTTGTTAGAATGACTGTCTGTTGTTCAGAACTGAACACAGCGTGTTTTCTCAAAATCTAAGGAGAGCCCCGTTTCAGAGACTCACTTAGTAATTCTTTGAGAAACACCGTTAACAATTTCTTCTGTTGTTTTTCTATAATGGGACTTCTTATCCCTAGTATCGTCACCAAAAAGTACCGATTCCGCTTGATGAATGTCAAGTGGAAGGTTATTCAACATACACAGTAGAAGGACTAGGAGTGAACCCAAAATTGAATCCTGTGGGGACTCCTTTCCTGATTTCTCGCCAGTCGTTTAATTTTTTCTCCGTCCAACAGTAACTAGAGGCTGTCTGATAAGCTGCGTAAATTAAGGAACAGCTGTGTTCACCCCCATGTCGCTGGAGTGGCGTCAATTGAAATGCCACACGAACATGTTCCGTCTGCGGGACAAGATTTATCATTTCCAGATAGTCCGCGAGATCGCGTTAAAGACAATACTGTTCTGTGGAACAATAACTTGGACCGTGTTACACTCCTAGCAGACGCCTGCCTTCCTGTTGCTCGCGTCAGTGACGAAACTCACCGGGGCCTGCATATGGCAAAGCGTGGAAGAGTGTGCCTGGACGAGGCAGGCACGCGGCGTGTCGCTCTGCCGGCGTAGCCCCGGGGGTCGTCCGTGCCATGTCACCCCTGCCCAGAGTACAGGGCCGACGTCACCTGGGATAGCGGCCGCTACCACATACTACTAGAGGCTCCGCAACGCCAGTGTGTGAAATTGCAATCCAGGACATGTTCACAGGCTTCCACATTTCGCCACGCTGTCAACAATGGTGTGTTCGTTTCGCTAAATAATGGTTGCCTACAACTTGGACAGCAACCAGACTACGGTTACAAGTGTTAAAAAAAACGAAAGGGAGGTAGTAGTTCAGAAGCGAGCGGAGAATATGTTGCAGCCTATGCCCGATGTTATCCAATTTCTGCATTGGGCAAGCAGTAACGGAACTAGGGGAGAAATTGGGGAAGAGAAGTAAAGTCCAATGAGACGAAGTAAAATCACGCGCAGGTTTGCTTGTGACATTGTAATTCTGTAAGAGACGGAAAAGCACGTTGATGAATAGTTGAACAGAATAGATAGCGTGTCGAAAAGAGGTTAAATGATTAATATCAATGAAAGTAAAACAAGAGTAACGAAATACAAAGTAAACCAGGGGTTGCTGATGGAATTCAATTAGCAAATGAAGCACTGTAGAAGGGGTTCAGTTTCACTATTTGGGCAGCAGAATGATGGAGAAGGCTGAAGCAGAGATGGTACACAGTGGAGACTGGCAATAGCACGAAAAGCATTTTTTTTATAGTAAAAGAGAAATGTGTTAATATCAGATACAAATTTAAAGTGTTAAAAGTATTTTCTGACGCTATTTGTCTGGAGTGCAGCCTTGGGACAGAAGTGAAACATGAACGATATAGAAGAAAATCAAACAAAC
The DNA here is from genome assembly GCF_021461385.2 of Schistocerca piceifrons. Classification (NCBI taxonomy): domain Eukaryota; kingdom Metazoa; phylum Arthropoda; class Insecta; order Orthoptera; family Acrididae; genus Schistocerca; species Schistocerca piceifrons. Next base: position 248,240,867 of record NC_060144.1, read on the forward strand.
AAAAGTTACCTTTTGAAATTTGGTGCTGCAGGGGAAAACTGAAGGTTAGATGGATACGTTGGCTAATTAATGTCCTGAATAAATGTGGATGGGGGCACGATGTGAACGAATGAAGCGATCAGTTGATACGGGACTTCAGAGACATCAGGAAATAACCAGTTTGGTAATAAAAGGGAAGTGCGACTGGGTACAAAATGGAGAAGACAAATGCTTGAAGACAGTGTAGGATTGGGATGGATGCAGTTTGCCGTGGTCATGCAGAGATGAAGAGCCTTGCACAAAATAGACCAGCGTGGAGGGTTGCGCCAAACCAGTCTTCGGACATCGCCGGTGGTGTGGGGGCCTCACCGAAATCGGACAAGAAGGGAACAGAAAACTACGTTAGGTTGAATGTAACGTACCTGCCAGGCTTCTAAATCTCTGAACGTAAAAGTTTATTTTCAATCAGAGTTGCAAAAAAAAAATTTTTTAACTATAATGGCAACTGTTAGAAATCAAAATTTACGTTTTTATCGAAAGTATAAAGTGGAATCAAACGAATCATCTTGTAATTGCAAAATCTAGAAAAACTGAATTTTGTCGATTACAGCGCCACGAATGGAAAAATGTGTTTCGGGTAAACCTTAAGTATTTTTTGGTGTGTAATACAATATATGGGGGGGAGGGGTCATTTGAAAATAAAAGGTTGACTCTATGGGAGGCGGGGAGCACTACTACGTTTTCATCTGAAACATTATTTTCGTAAGATGAGTATTTCTTAAGATATTTAATTGTTCTAATTTAAAACAGTAGTCATGTGTGTGCCTTGGATGGGCTTGGTGAGAATCTGAAAAGAAGCAGCTTGTCTATCGATCAACTTTCTTACCTCAGCACTTTGCCTCAACTGCTTGTGGCTGCAGTTTCAACATTCCCGGTCTCCTGGAACATTTCGTACAGCCACTTGATGGTACTTACTTACTGCTTGTTTACCACATTTTCTGTGAAAGAATTGTTAGTTTCGGCAATTAATACTCTCTGCTGTAATGTTCAGCCCCATTTCTTCCTAAATTAAACAGTAATCACATATCCAGCAACATTCTTCTGTAAGGTTTCGTCCCGTTTTGAATAATCTGTATCATATGATCCCAGCTGTGTCCCTATTTTGTACCAGCTGGATTTACTGTGAAAACCAATTAGTTTTTTCTCTGTATGTATGTATCTCTTCCTCAGCATGCTTCACTTCATGTTCAGGTTAAAAGTGGCGCGTATTTCCAATTACCTCTTGCGTTTGTACATGATCCATTTCATACATTCAGTTAATAAAAACTAAATTTATTTTACGTCCAGACACTCAGAAGGTGTCAGATCAAATTACTATCTGTATTGAATTTAGTCTGGTATCGCATTTTTGAAAGTTTTCTCGCTCGGATACCCGTGCTTGTTAAAGCCCCGCTTCCGGGACGGAGAAGCGCACTGGCCTCGGATTGAATCTGCCCGGCAGGTTAACTATGAGGTTTGGTGTGTCGTCCAGCCTGAATATGGTTACCTAGAGTAGAATTTGAGCAGCCATCTACTAGAGCAAAAAGTAGGAGCCTCTTCAATAACAGATTTTACTGCTTGGCTTACAGAATTCTATACTGCGGAGATGGCAAACACTGATGTTTTTCCTGTATGTGCCACGACTGCAGCATCATGTTCCGGCTAATTCACTGCCATTTGTGTCCTCACTATCATTACTGCAATAGCATCAGCACACGTAATCGTGTTGACAGCACTGGTAATCGTGTCGACAAGTCCGCGTCCGTGGTTCAGCGGTTCCCACGATTATATCTCCTCCATTGCCAGTAGACCACATCACACACCATATGGCACACATTTCCGATTTCATCGTTGACTTTAGTTACGCACATACTCACTTACTGAGCACGTACCTCCTCGAACCAAAGATTTCTACATCCCTGTACTCCGTTGGATACCTCGCAACAACATCGAACTCAAATATCCGTCGACGTGGTGACCTACGGGTGGGCGTCATGTCCATTAACGTATCCTTCCGTCCAACGTCCGAGCAACATGGTACCATGTCACGGGGGGAAAATTCGCCACAAATCTTCTTCACACAGTCGGATTGTCGGACACTCTGCTTTCTACAACTTGCCGCCTCGTAGGTGACGATACCATACCACCTGGCTGGTGGTGCCACCAATGACGTTTGCAACGTGGTTCGACAATTCGTTGCTTGCTACAGCCGCGTACCGCCGGACTCTATTGACCATGTACTTTCATCCATCCTGAGGATACTCATTTCCCCACCACCAAAAATCGTGCGATTTTATTGGTGAAGGGATTGACAATCACCTGTATATTGATGACGTTAAATTAAGCCTTGACTTCTGGCAGTATTTATGAACAACTCACAGTGAAATTGATCACCGATCGCGCTACAGCTCATTCTTCGCCAATAACTTCCGCACCATCTTTTTTTACATCACCCCCGCTCAGCTGGATGGAGCTACACGCTGACGGCCCCCCCCCCCCCTCCCCGCCTTCTCCTTCATTTCTGTATCGTACCCCAAAGTGGGGTAGACACATAGATACGCGCCCCTTTCTTTTATGCACTAGATCAGACGAAGCCAGTCGTTCCCCCAACTCGACTGCCGCCTCCTCCTCGGCTTCTGCCCTCCTTTCGTGCGATTCTGCCCTATTGTGGTGCCAGAAAACTGTGGCCAGACGTCGCATGTTGACGCATGCCCATACGTCCCATCTGCGGAATAGGAGACTGCCTGCAAGTCTTACCATGCTCCCACCCTCTCTTCCCTTCTTGTCTACGGCATCACACCTCTTCGCTTACTTGTTTCACCCCCCCCCCCCTTTCACCTTGTTAATAAAGATGTTAGCACGCCTTGTTGCAGTATAGTGTCTCACGTTGATTCTGCCAGAAACACGTAAACGTTGTATTTATTCTTGCACAAGTGTAGATATTTTGCTTAACCTGTTTCTTGTTCACAAAGTGGTTAGCGTGTCTCAGTGATAAGCGGTGGACCCTGGTTCGATTCCCTGTACCACCAACTATTTTTCCTTGGTGGGAGAACTGGAATGAGGTGCACCCAGCCTCGTGATGCTTGTTAAGGAAGAGTAGCGGCTCCAAGGCCAAGAAAGCTGACAGCAACCGGGAGAGTGGTGTTCGGACACCACGCCCCTGCGTGCCGAATACCCATGACAGCATTGGCAGAGGGTGACACGGCGGTTGGTTGTCCAGATTGGCCCACTTGGGCCATACGATGCTGTTGTTGATAATGATGTAGTAATAACAGCAAAAACTTGAGAACGACACGATGAGAGGAGATGCATTCTAAACATAAAGAAGGCGCAATGGGCTTATGGAGAGGTTAAAAAACAATTCGACTCACAAAATTCTGAACCGGCGGACAAAAACAACCGTGCGTGGTTGAGCTATACTTCTGCGGCTCAAATGGGTTAACAGTAACACTAAAAGGAAATTTAATGTGAAAAGAAAATAAACGCCCACAGAGGAATTCAAAAATGTGATGGAAACACACACACACACACACACACACACACACACACACACACACACACACACACACAGGAGATGACTGGGTGTTTGTGGTGTCCTTATCATTTCATCTTCATTCATGAAAGTGGCGGGAATGGGCTGAGTAAAGGTTGGGAGCCCGCCCTGTTGATCGTGCGGTCTAACGCACGCTTTCCGGGCGGGAAGGAGCGCCTGATCCCCGACACGAATCCGCCCGGCGGATTGCTGCGCAAACAAGTTCTCCACGTACGCGTACACCACCATTACTCTACCACGTAAACATAGAGGTTACACTACACTCGTCTGGTGTGTGTGTGTGTGAGTGTGAGTGTGAGTGTGAGTGTGAGTGTGAGTGTGAGTGTGAGAGAGAGAGAGAGAGAGAGAGAGAGAGAGAGAGAGAGAGACACGTTCCCTGGGGGGTCCACTGGGGGCTGAACCGCACAATAACCCTGGGTTCGGTTTGGGGCGGCGGAGGGGTGAAGTGGACTGCGGTAGTCGTCGTGGTGTTGTCGACCACTGCGTCTGCAGCGGGGACGGAGCCCCTCTGTCGTTTCTAGGTTCCCGGTTAACATGCAATACAATATAAAGGTTGGGAATTTCTACGGGCGCTGATAACCGCTCAGTTGAGCGCCCCCAAAACCAAGCATCATCATTTTTAGTTTGCTAGTTCTAACTAAAAAAAGATTGTTGAATGCTTGGCAGTATGAAGCTGAAAAAATGAATTCCTATTTCACAAATTCAAATGTTGAGCTTTTAAATGATACCAAAATATGGTATATCAATTACTTTGTGGAAGGTATTAACACTGACATTGTTGGAATATGATGCTAAACGTATCTAACGACGGAGCAATGCGTAGGCACTTCCAGTGCGTCATGTGAACATAATCAAGAGCAAAACTTATTCCTTTTGCGTTAGTGTACACATTACACGCAATCATGTAAAACTGTGGTGCTTAACGTGACAAAATTCAGTGCTATGAGCGTTCTACGATAGAGGATCAGAACATTTCAAGAATTGCAAATAATCAAACTTGGTGGGCATTCTGATAGTACGACTGTCATGTCACAACTCTTTAGACGATCTTTAGAGATTACAGTTAAAATTTCTGCTGAGTGATAGAGACTTTTCTTAAACAAACATCTTCAGTCCAACAGCCCACACATAGCGTGAAGACAAACTCGTTACAAATAAGAACAAAAGTGGCTTTTGTGCATGACACCCATTTTGTCTTACATGTTGTTTGTATATAGGATTAACACCATAAAAATTAGACAGCGTCTCCTTCTGAATACCTCGTTTGATACTGGAACACAAATGTTGTCGGTATCGTAATATTATATTATCTCCAAAGTATTAAACGAAAGACGTAAAAAGATTTGCAGTCGAAGCTAAGGATTTCCCAAGGACTAGACTTGTCCGTAATAATCTGAAGCCAGCAGATGGTAATCAGTTCGAGTATAGAGGTAATCGAATGGCGTGCAAGAAATTTGCTAATGCGTGTTCCGGAAACAAGAAACGTATCGGCACTTATATGTATGTCAGTACGATAACAGTGTGATTAAATCAGGCGATCCTCAGGGAATTTGATTAGGAAATGAGAGACTTAAATTAGTAGATAAGTTTTACTATTTGTGCTGCAAAATAACTCATGGTGGGAGAAGTAGGATATAAAATACACACTGACACTAGCATGAAAAGCATTTGTGAGACAGAGGAATTTATTAACATCTAATACAGATTTGAGTGTTACGAAGTCCTTTTTTTTTTTTAAAGATATTTGGATTGTAACTTTGTACGGAAGTGAAACACAGGCAATAAGCCATTCAGATATGAAGAGAATGGAGGTTTTGAAATACGGTGGTACAGAAGAATGGTGAAAGTAACATGGGTAGATCGCGTAACTTAAGTAAGAACTAAATCGATGTGGGGGGGGGGGGGGGGGGGGAAGAGGAGATACGTGCCATAACTCGACTATGACTTGCGCCATAGGGTGGTGGGGTTTCGGATTCCGCTGAATGGGTCAGGAGTTCACTACACTCAGCTGGCGGCTACACGGGTAGCGGAGGCTGTGTGGCGTGGACTGGGCGGTTTTTTAGTTTAGAAGGCGTCGGGAAAGTACGGGGTGGGCTGCAAACTCAAAGGATGCACGGCAAATACAGGACGTGCTTGGATCAAGGAACAGTCGGAATTGTAGTTGTAAATTGTTGTAGTTGTGCTGGGAAAGTCCCTGAGCTTCAAGCACTAATAGGAAGCACGGAAGCTGAAATCGGTATAGGTACAGAAAGCTGGGCGAGGCGTTTGCCATTATACTAATGAGGTCGCGCAAATCTGTCCGATCTCCCACGTGCCGGTGGCCGCACATAGCTGTGACTCCTGCAATTTTGGAACGTGCGGACACTCTCATTCGAGATGATCAACGGATCACAAACACCCACCTCGCTGCACACTGAACTTCCCTGGCGGCTGTGCTGACACACTCGTCCACCAAGTCAAGTACTCCAGGTGTGTACCCGCTGGCTTCCTCCCTACAGTCCGGATTTCGCCCCTTCCGACTTCAATCTGTTTGGCCCTATGAAGGATCCACGCCTCAAGAAGCCCCAAATGGATGATCGGGAGGTTACTGGTGCAGCAAGATGTTGCCTCCGACGTCGAAGAGTAGAGTGGTACAATGCGGGCATGCAGCCCCCCACCCCAGAAAAAGGTAACGTAAGGCTGTCGAATTGAACGTAGATTACGTTGAAAGATAGGGTTTTGTAGCCAAAAGACTGGAAAATACTATGGTTTATAGGAATCCTGAATGAAACCAACCTGTTTTTCAGAAAAAACTGTTGCTTCTTGAACACCCCCTAGTATCACTTGTATCAGAGTAACTTGCTTCTCTAGAAATCTTTTACACGAGATATAACTAAAATTCACAGTCCTGTTAAACGGGAGATGTTGCTTCCGTGCACCGAGCGAAAGCGCTCAGTCCAGACATGAATTTACTTTAAAGATGTTGATTACTTCTATCACGGCTGCATTTTCTGAACAAATATTTGTTTTCAGACACTTTGCCCATCAGGCTAAGAAGTAATTTTTTTAATTAGCATAGGTCAGCCGCATTGTTGTTAAAGATATGCCTCAGGAAGTTTAGGGCACTGTGAATTAAAAAATTAAAATATCTGAGAATGTTTTTAGCTGTTTGAAATAAATAGAGGTCGTGGACGCTGTTAAATGAAATGAAGGCAACAGTGTTTGCATTAATTAGCGTAAGTATAATGAATGCAGATGAAGCCAGCCTGGGGTCACGGACACTGCTGCTGCCGCCTCTTCCAGCGGAGATAACGATTGTCTGACAGTTGCAGAGCATCGCGTTAGTTGAGGTGGGGGTAACGGCACGAGATAACGCTGATATACCACTGTCAGAGGTCGCCATTTCAGAATCCCTGCTAGGCGCAAATGGGGCCATTTCAGTTCCTCTCCATGTCATACTACTCTTCCTGCTGAATCTACAAAGTTCGCCAGTGGACACTACAGACTTTAACCAGTGGTTGAGTTTATTTGTTCTGTATGACACAACATTGTAATTTATACAACGTAGCGAAGGTTCGCTCAAGTCTCGCCAGTAGGAAATGATTACTTCCAATACTCAGCGAGGTACAATAGCACGAAGTGTCTGGGTCATGCTTGTGTACATGGTAGTGAGTATACAGCCCGCAGTGCTACAGCTGTAAAGTTATTAATTACTGTATTAGAAAGTTTGAGGTATCAAAGGAAGTAGCGATTGGCATTTTTTTTTAATTTTTAGCAACAAACCTCTTTCAGGCTTCCTTCTAGGGTCCTTCATAGCACCTGTAAGACACTACAATAAAATCACTCATATTTAGATTGTCGAATTCCGAAAAATTATATTTTCTGGCATTTTTCCTCGGTGATCTTTAAACTCAATTCTGTACTGTAGTGATCATCATCATCTTCATAGCTGGCCTGAGTTGTTTTTGAGTCAATATAAAACATATATCGCTGTTCCAAATTAACCTACTTAAGACACAGAATTACAAAATTTATATATATATATATATATATATATATATATATATATATATATATATATATATATATATATATATATATATGAAAGCTGGTGAGATAAAAAAGAATTGTTAACGTGACGTCATTAGCAACAAGATAGGCTACTCTTCTGTTATCATGAAATTGCCAGGGATTTCACTCTTTGACTTCAAGAAAAGTAGTTTTCAAAAAGAGGTCTAGATTTGGCAACAACATAAATGCTATCTAGAGGATAGTAACTTCATTCACGTACTCTGTAGCGTATGCTGGACGTCTTGGGTCTCGCTCTCGCGGCCGTCCGTCAGAATTCGCGCCAGCCAGAGACGTTATTTTTACTCTGACGACAAGTGAATCGCGGCTGTCAGGCAGCTTCCGCGCCATCCTCCAGGGGTGCTGTTTTCGTATGATACCATTTTTCTGCATAGTGATTATTCTGTGGTGTGTGAGTTATATGTTTTTGCATCTTCGATGTTTTTTTGTTGTGTTCTTTCTTACTGTCACCCCCCTGGTTACGGTAGTAATTAGCTATCTTTGTGTACGAATAGTCTCCCGCTCAGGAAAGATTTTGCTGTTCTGTCAAGCTTTCCTGACCAGCTACTTCTTGGACTGAAACTATTTGCTTGTTCGTCCTAGATAATTAAGCACCGTTATTCTCGCAAATAAAGAAACCCAAACCAGTGCACACTCTAGTATCAATCTGAACTCATTGTTCAAAAGTCGGTCAGCCCAAATTAAGTTGAACCCGACCACTTCAAATTTCTTGTTAGAACTACTGCTCGTCGTATGGTTGTTCAGAACTACGCAGAAAAACAATTATTGTGCACTGAGGTGACAGCATGGGGTACCTCCTGATTTTGTGTCGCACTTCTTTTTTCCCGGCTTAGTGCAGCTTCTCGACGTGGTATGGACTCCGCAGCTCGTTGGAAGTTCTCTGCAGAAATATTGAGCCATGCTGTGCCTGTAATCGCCCATAGTTGCGAAACTACTGCCGTTGCAGGATTTTGTCCATGGAATGATCTCTCGATTATGTCCCATAAATGTTCCGTGGGATTCATGTTGGGCTATCTGGATGTCCAAACCATTGGCACAAATTGTCCAGAATGTAGTTCAAATCAATCGTGAACGATTGTAGCCTGGTTAGATGGCACATTGTCATCCATTAAAATTCCATAGTTTTCGCTGCATTGTCCTAACCGATACGTTTGTGGTCCGTCCCACATTGATTCCTACCGTTAATTCCCGAATTGTTGCTTGTGTTAGCATTGACAAGTCTAGGCAAACACTGCTCTCGGTCGTTAAGCGAAGGCCGTCGGCCACTGCTTTGCGCGTGGTGAGAGGTAGAGCGCTAATGCCTGAAATCTGGCTTTCTCGGCACACTCTTGACACTGTCGATCTCGGAATTCAATATTCCCTAACGATTTCTGAATCGGAACGTGCCATGCACCTAGTTCCAACTGTTACACCGCGTTCGAAGTCCGTTAGTTCTCGTCGTGATGCCATAATAACGTCGGAAACACTTTCGCATGAATCACCGGAGTGTACAGACGACATCTTCGCTAGTGAACTGGCCTTTTATACCTTATGTACACCATACTACCACCATCTGTATATTCATATCGGTATCCCAAGGTAAGGGAAAAAACGTTTAAACTTACCCTGCAGTTTCAGGTAAGCCCATTTTACGGTACCCAGGCATTTGTGTCATACGTTTTATAGCAGTCTAATACCGAGTGTTCAAAAAGTCAGTATAAATTTGAAAACTTAATAAATCACGGAATAATGTAGATAGAGTGGTAAAAATGACACACATGCTTGGAATGACATGAAGATTTAATAGAACAAAAAAGAACAAAGTTCGCAAAATGTCAGACAGATGGCGCTGGACAGCAAAACGTCAGTGACTGCGCATGACAATCGTGTATAAAAGGAGCTGTAATGAGAGAGAGAATCAGATGCGCCAGCAGTCGCAGCATGTTGACGTTACCTGAAAAGGCGCTTTTAGTGAAGCTGTATTATCAGAATGGGGAATGTGCTAGTTCAGCGTTACGATCCTATCGCCATACGAAGGGGATTCGAACGGGTAAAGGTCCGTTGGCAAATGCTGCTGTGGCGAGAATGATTCCGAAGTTCGAAGACATGAGTTGTTCAGACGATAGACCCCGTAGTGGCCGACCGAGCAGAAGGCGTAATGCTGCTGAGACAGTTCAGGAAGAAATGGAAACTGTAGCGAGTTAGTCTATGCACGGGGAAGTCGGCGCTCGTGCAGTCGCACGTCGCACTGGCATTCCATACACTACTGTTTGGTTGGCACTTAGGCGTACCCTCCGATGCTATCCGCACAAAATCCATCGGCATCATAAACTGTTAAATGGAGATTTAGTGAAGCGGAGGGCATTTGCGGTGTGGGCGTTTCAAAAGATGGCGGAAGATGACGATTGGTTGAGTAGCGTGTTGTGGACCGAGGAAGCTCATTTCACGTTCCGAGGGTCTGTCAACGCCCACAGCTGCAGAATTTGGGCTACCGAAAATCCTAGAACTGTCATGGAAACTCCATTGCATGACGAGAAAGTCACAGTATGGGTTGGATTTACCACATCTACCGTTATAGGGCCTTTTTTCTTCGAGGAAATGCGTGATTCTGGTTTCGTAACTGGTACTGTGACGGGTGAGAGGTACGCCGATATGTTACAGAATCGCATCATCCCCAGCCTGGGTGATAAAAACCTGCTGGAACGTAGGATGTTCATGCAGGATGGCGCTCCACCCCATATTGCCAGACGCGTGAAAGATTTCTTGCGCGCGTCGTTTGGTGGTGATCGTGTGCTCAGCCGCCACTTTCGTCATGCTTGCCCTCCCAGGTCCCCAGATCTCAGTCCGTGCGATTATTGGCTTTGGGGTTACCTGACGTCGCAAGTGTATCGTGATCGACCTACATCTCTAGGGATGCTGAAAGACCACATCCGACGCCAATGCCTCACCATAACTCCGGACATGCTCCCCCCAGGGGGTCCACAACTCTTTTGTGGATACGTGCGTGGCGAGCACGGGGCCCCGAGCCATTGCAGCCTTCTTTCTCTCCAGGGCTGCATTTCCTTTCCCTTCCCCTCCTTTCCCCTCCATACCCCTTTCCCCTCGCCCTCTCCTCTCCCTCTATTGGTGTCCTTGCTTATGTTGGCCCCCGCTATCCTCCTGGTTCTGTTGGTTTTACACTCCGGCTTTGTTGCGTAATCATCTCCTCCTTTTGGCATTCCTTGGTCCCCCTCTGGGGTTTGACCTCCATTCCAAAATTTCTCTTCCGTAGTGTGAGCCATTTGGGGAAGAGCACCTTACCTAGTGTCTCCGACGTGCGCCCTCCTAGTACATTCCACCTTTTCTTTTACGTCGTTGTCTGATGCTAGGGTGCATAGCCAGCACGGTAGCCAGCCCGTGTGGTGGGGTCGCTATGTACCCTTTTGGTTGAGCCCCCTGAACACACAGGGATCACACTTCTGATACCTGAGCTGTGACCTCCTCATGCATGCCTTGGAGTGGTTGCTCGTCATCCTGGAGCATCGGAACTCCCGGCAATGGCCGCCGTGCCAGACGGCCCTTGCTGTGGCTGGGTGGCGCCCGTGAGGAGAGCCCCTGATCGGAGTGGGTGGTATCAGGGCGGACGCTATGCAGATGAAACGCATAAGGGTCCAAACCTCTGGCCATTCTTCTGCGGCTGTCTCTCTGCGTGGTACTGATTCCTCAAGTGCTGCTTCTCTTGCCCCTTCGGCCTTCCCTTCCGTGGCTACCCCCTGGGAGGAGGGTCAAGCCCGTCATCTATGGGCAAAACCTTTCCCCCGTTATCTAGTTTGCACCAGGACTGATGGAGATACTTTCACCAGTGTCAAACCTTTATTCTTTGTGGAACACATTGAAGACAAGTTCGGCGAAGTGGACTCCCTGAGCAAGATGCGGTCGGGTTCGTTGCTGATAAAAACCGCTTCGGCTGCCCAATCTGCGGCCCTTCGTGCCTGTACCCATCTTGGCACAATTCCCGTGTCCATTACCCCTCACCAGTCTCTAAATATGGTACAAGGTGTGATTTTTCACAGAGACCTCATCCTTCAAACTGATGAGGAACTTCGGGACAATCTCGGACGGCGGGGTGTTCACTTTGTTCGGCGTGTTCAGAAGGGTCCTAAAGATAATCGTATTGATACTGGTGCCTTTATCCTGGCCTTTGAAGGGGATACCCTCCCTGAGAAAGTTAAGATCATGGTCTATCGCTGTGATGTGAAGCCGTACATCCCCTCTCCTATGCGGTGTTTTAAGTGCTTGCGTTTTGGCCACATGTCTTCTCGCTGTTCCCAGGACCCTTTCTGTGGTGACTGGACGTCCACTCCATGAGGGGAGTCCCTGTGTTCCCCCTCCTGTATGTGTAAATTGTCATGGTAGTCATTCTCCACGTTCAGCAGATTGCCCAGTCTATAAGAAAGAAAAAAAGATACAGGAGTATAAGTCCCTTGATCGTTTAAGCTACACAGAGGCCCGTAAGAAATATGCACGATTGCACCCTGTGTCCATGACATCTAGTTACGCCTTGGTTACATCTTCATCCCTTCCTCCCCCTTCCTTACCCCCATCCCGGACCCCTCTCCTTCCCCCCTCCCCTGCGGCTCCCACACCTTCTCCTCTGGGCGCTGCTCCCCCTCCCCAGCCGGAGAAGTGTCCCACTCCTTCGGCGTCTGCCGGTCAAGGGCGCCTCTCCCGGGATGCCCCTTCCCGGCACCTTCCAGGTCAAAGGTCTGCTGCAGCGCGGCGACCGCGAGAGCCGCGGTCTATCGGCCCCCAGGTCGCCCGGTCTCTTTCTGTTCCTGATCTTGCTGCAGCTGGCTCCATTATGCCACACAGCCCTCCTCGATCTCAGCCTGAAAAGAAGAAGAAACATAAGTCCCGGGACAAAGAGCCTCTGGTGTCACCGGAGGTCCCTTCCCCGACTTCACAACCGGATTCTGACCTGTCGTTTATGGATGTCGCCCCCTCCTTGTCGGTGACGGGTGGGGACCCGGCGGTATGACTGGATTTAGCGTGTTCAGCCCTCATTTAAACCATCGTTCTGTGGTTCTCCAATGGAATTGTAATGGCTACTATCGTCACCTTCCGGAATTGAAATCCCTTCTTTCGTCCTACTCTGCAGCTTGTGTGGTTCTCCAGGAATCTCATTTTACTGATGCTCACTCACCGACCCTCCGTGGGTTTCGTGTTTTCTGTCGAAATCGGGTCGGACCCTTGCGGGCTTCTGGTGGCGTTTGTACGTTGGTCCGTACAGACATTGCTAGCACGTGGATTCCTCTTCAAACTACATTGGAAGCGGTTGCTGTTAGGGTCCACTTAGACTCTGCAGTCACAGTTTGCAATCTTTATCTCCCTCCTGACAGGACTCTTACACCTGCTGCCTTAACCACCCTTCTTCAGCAACTTCCTCCCCCCTTCCTGCTCCTTGGGGATTGTAATGCTCATCATCCTTTGTGGGGCAGTGCCTTTCCATCTAGACGAGGTCTTCTTATAGACCAATTTATTGCAGACCACGACCTGTGCCTTCTTAATGATGGCTCCCCTACTCATTTCAGTGCTGGTCATGGTACCTTTTCTGCCATTGATCTTTCTCTTTCTTCTCCCTCTCTCCTCCCTTCATTACACTGGTCGCCACACGACGACCTTTGTGATAGTGACCATTTCCCGTTGATTATCACGCTCCCTTCCCGCTCCCCGATGGACAGGTTACCTCGTTGGTCTTTCCACCGCGCCGATTGGCCTCTATACACTGCACAGGTCGAGTTTTCTCCCTCTTTGTCGGGTTGTATTGATGACGTCCTACGTGACGTGTCTGATGCGATTGTTCGCGCTGCTAACCTTGCTGTCCCGCGCTCATCTGGACAATTTCGTCGTCGGCAAGTCCCGTGGTGGAGTACGGCCATTGCCATTGCCATCCGTGATCGCCGTCGAGCTTTTCAACACTTTAAGAGGCACCCATCTGTAGCCAGCCTTTCTACCTTTAAGCGCCTTCGCGCTAAAGCCCGTTATTTAATCAAACAGAGCAAGCGGATATGTTGGGAACGATTCGTTTCTTCCCTTGGTTCCACTGTCCCTCTGTCACGGGTATGGGCTACACTTCGCTCTCTCCAAGGTTGCCATCGGCAGTCCACCCTCCCAGGCCTTCACCTCCCAGATGGCATTTGTACGGACCCATTAGTTCTCGCAGAACATCTTGCGACCCATTTTGCAGTGGCATCAGCGTCGGCCTCCTATCCAGCTGCTTTCCTTCATCAAAAACAGCAGGCTGAAGCTGTCACCTTATGTTTCACCACTTGTGAGTCAGAATCTTACAACGAACCTTTCACTGAATGGGAATTTCTTTCTGCTCTATCTTCTTCTCATGATACGCCCACTGGCCCAGATTCCATTCATAACCAGCTGCTTCAACATCTCAGTGCTCCACAACGGCACCATCTTCTTCGGGTGTTTAACCGTATCTGGCTCCAGGGTGACTTCCCTTCTCAGTGTAGGGATAGCATTGTGGTTCCTGTCCTTAAGCCTGGTCAGAACCCCCTATCTGTTGACAGCTATCGGCCAATTAGTTTGACCAATGTTGGTTGTAAGTTACTTGAACGGCTGGTAGCCCGTCGGCTCACTTGGGTCCTCGAATCTCGGGATCTATTGTCCCCTTACCAGTGTGGCTTTCGAGAGGGACGATCTCCAATCGATCATTTACTTCGCTTGGAATCCGCAGTTCGGCAGGCTTTTTCCCAGCGCCGCCATTTGGTTGCAGTGTTTTTTGACCTTCGCAAGGCCTATGACACGGCCTGGCGCCATCACATCTTACTAACCCTTCATCAGTGGGGTCTTCGGGGCCCAGTCCCGATTTTTATCCGCCAGTTCCTGATCCATCGGTCATTCAGAGTTCGAGTTGGTACTGCTTTTAGTTCTCCACGGACCCAGGAGACGGGCATCCCACAGGGTTCTGTCTTGAGTGTCCTTCTTTTCCTCATTGCTATCGATGGACTTGTGGCCTCTGTCGGTCCCTTGGTCGTCCCTGCCCTATATGTGGATGATTTCTGCATTTGGGTTAGTTCCTCCTCGATGCCATCTGCAGAACGGCAGCTCCAGGTGGCTATACGGCGTGCCTCTGCATGGACCCTCTCACACGGGTTTCAATTCTCTCCTTTAAAATCGCGGGTGGTCCACTTCTGTCGCCATACTACGGTCCACCCTGATCCAGAGCTCTATCTCGCTGCACAAAGATTGCCTATGGTTCCACAGTTTCGTTTCCTAGGTCTTCTTTTCGACAACAAGCTCACTTGGCTGCCCCATATCAGACTCCTGAAGGTAGGATGTTTCCGTAAATTCGATGTCCTTCGCTTCCTTGCCCACTCCTCTTGGGGTGCGGACCGTTCCCTCCTCCTCCGTCTTTATCGTGCTCTAGTTCTGTCACGGTTGGACTATGGTTGTCAAGTTTATGGTTCAGCTGCTCCTTCCACGCTGCACGTGCTAGATCCAGTCCACCATCGTGGTATCTGTTTGGCCACCGGTGCCTTCACTACTAGCCCTGTTGATAGTCTCCTGGTTGAAGCTGGGATCCCCCCCCCCCCCCCTTTCTGTTCGGCGGTCCCAGCTTCTGGTGTCTTATGCCCTTACTATCCGTTCTTCTCCCGCTCATCCTTCCTATTCTATCCTATTCCCAGACCATGGACGTCGCCCGCCTGACTCCCGCCCTCGGGCGGGTTTACCGGTTGGGCTGCCCATTGCGTCTCTTAACCGTGATTTTCGGCTTCCTTCTTTGTCCTGTCTTCCTCGCTCCCTCCCCTCCACCCCTCCTTGGTTAGTTCCTCGGCCTCGAATTCGGATGGATCTCCGCCGTGGTCCGAAAGATTCCATCCCCCCGGTGGTGTTCCGTTCCTTTTTCCGCCAAATTTTATGGGAGTTTCGGGATGCTGTTGTTTTTTACACTGATGGCTCTAAATCTGCTGATCATGTTGGGTATGCCTTCACGTCCTTTGTTGGAACGGAAAATCATCTACTGCCACCCTCATGTGGGGTGTTTACTGCGGAATTATTAAACAATCCCAACACAACCGCGTTTTGTTATGTACGGACTCGATGAGTGGCCTTCTTGCTATTGACCGGTGTTTTTCGCGCCATCCCTTGGTCTCTGCCATCCATGACCATCTCGCTGATCTTCACCGTGTTGCTTGTTCCATTGACTTCCTATGGGTCCCGGGCCATGTGGGTATCCCGGGTAATGAGCTCGCTGATCGTTTGGCTGGGGGAGCAGTTACTTACCCCCCCCCCCCCCCCCCCCCGTTTTCTGTAACCCCTCCTGCAGCGGATTTACGGCTTCACATCAAATCCCACTTCGCACAGTCATGGGCCAATTCTTGGGAGGCTACTACACTGTCTAATAAACTTCGTGCAATTAAGGTGACACCAGGCCCATGGCGTTCTTCCTTTCGCCTCTCCCGCAAGGACTCGACCACACTGTGTCGTCTCCGCATTGGCCATACCAGGCTGACCCATGGTTTCCTTTTGCGTGATGAGCCACCCCCGCTATGTGGTTGTGGAGCCTTCCAGTCAGTGGCCCACATTTTGGTTGAATGCCCCCTTCTTTTGGCTCTGCGTGCTAAGTACAGACTCCCCCACACTTTACCTTTGATGTTGGCTGACGATTCCCGGATGGTCTTTCTGGTTCTAGGTTTCCTCCAGGAGAGTGGTTTTTATTCTCAGTTTTAAAGTTTTTAATCTCCCTCTGGAGTTGGGGCAGGGCGGTGAGTATTTGGGTGTCTCCCACTGTAGGCAGTGTTCAGAGATTCCCGATTCACCTCCCTGACCGGAATCCTCTTTTCTTTCCCTTTTTACTCTGTTTTTACCCCTTCTTTTTAAGGCTTGGTTAGTTTTTCTATTCCCATACGTACTTTCTGCATTATAGCAGTTGTACCTTTTAAGTCACAGGTGGTCTTGGCTATGCTGCTTCAGCATAGTGTTGGGTTCGTTCTCTTGCCAACTTCCCTCATTTGTTTTTACTAATGACAACGTGACTGCCCTTTTATGTTTCCCCTTTTTCCGTTTTATTGTTCTGACTTTTCTGAGATGTCCCGTTAGCAGAATGGAGTCTATTTGAAACAAGGGACTGATGACCTTGCTGTTTGGTCCCTTTAACCTCAAACAACCAACCAACCAACCAACCGGACATGCTGTATAGTGCTGTTCACAACATTATTCCTCGACTACAGCTATTGTTGATGAATCATGGTGGACACATTGAGCATTTCCTGTAAAGAACATCGTATTTGCTTTGTCTTACTTTGTTATGCTAATTATTGCTATTTTGATCAGATGAAGCGCCATCTGTCGGACATTTTTTGAACTTCATTATTTTTTTGGTTCTAGTAAAACCCCATGTCATTCCAAGTATGTGTGTCAATTTGTACCTCTCTATCTACATTATTCCGTGATTTATTCAGTTTTCAAATTTATACTGGCTTGTTGTTCACCCGGTAGATTGTAGTGTATCTGAAAACATTTCGAATTAACGTTGTCTGCTAGTATATTCACCGCTGTAGCACTTACTTTGTTAGTCAGCATTGCATCTATATTACAAACGCATTCCAGTGTGTCGTAATTGGTGTGTGCAAAGCTTCTTCTGCAGTTTCTTCGTCCTGTTTTGGCCGTGTCGCAAATGCCCTGCTACGTCTGTGGAGCGTAACGGACTGGCGCTCACGAGCGCTTGCGGTGGCACTCACGTAGCGCAGACCAGACCAGAACAGTAGCGCGGCTGGTGCCCCGGAAATAGAGCCGGCACGGGCGGGCAGGGCGTGCCTCGGTCCGCGCACAATTTCCGGACGCTGCGCGACGCCTCGCCGCCTCCACCGCTTGCCGTGTCCCGTCATACCGCGTCATATGGCGGCTATTTGTCTCGCGCGCTGGCCGCCCGCTCGCTTTATTAAGGCACTCGCCGTCCGCCGCCAGCTGGCTCGTACGGCTTTCTGCTGCAGCTGCCCTCAGCTGGCTGGCTTTCGCGGAAAGGAGTATCTCTACTATTGCGGGAGCAATTCCTCTCCAGATGCTATGGAGTGTCTGCTGTGGCGAAATGCCTCTACTCAGGACTGCTTATTTGTGGCATCTGAAGACAGTCTCTAGTGTGTCCAATGTCATTGGTATTGCTCTGTTTGCAGAGAGAGTTCACCACGTCCCCTCTTAAAGGAACAAAATGAAAGATGAAAACGTCATGTGAGGCGTAGATAGGACCGTTACTCATTACAATATACAGAGCGGCCAATGTTGTGTTACAATATAGATAAATGACCTTGTGGATAACATCGAAAGTTCACTAAGGCTTTTTGCGGATGATGCTGTGGTACATCGAGAGGTTGTAACAATGGAAAATTGTACTGAAATGCAGGAGGATCTGCAACGAATTGACGCATGGTGCAGGGAATGGCAATTGAGTCTCAATGTAGACTAGTGTAATGTGCTGCGAATACATAGAAACATCCCTTATCATTTAGCTACAATATAGCAGGTCAGCAAGTGGAAGCAGTTAATTCCATAAATTATCTGGGAGTACGCATTAGGACTGATTTGAAATGGAATGATCATATGAAGTTGATCGTCGGTAAAGCAGATGCCAGACTGAGATTCATTGGAAGAATCCTAAGGAAATGCAATCCGAAAACAAAGGAAGTAGGTTACAGTACACTTGTTGGCCCACTATTTGAATATTGTTCGCCAGTGTGGGATCCGTACCAGATAGGGTTGATAGAAGAGAGAGAGAAGATCCAACGGAGAGCAGCGCGCTTCGTTACAGGATCATTTAGTAATCGCCAACGAGTTACGGAGATGATAGATAAACTCCAGCGGAAGACTCTGCAGGAGAGACGCTCAGCAGCTCGGTTCGGGCTTTTATTGAAGTTTCGAGAACGTACCGTCACCGAGGAGTCAAGCAGTATATTGCTCCCTCGTACGTATATCTCGCGAAGAGACCATGAGGATAAAATCAGAGAGATTAGAGGCCACACAGAGGCATACCGACAATCTTTCTTTCCACGGACAATACGAGACTGGAATAGAACGGAGAACCGATGGAGGTACACAAGGTACCCTCCGCCACACACCGTCAAGTGGCTTGCGGAGTATGGATGTAGATTTAGACTTCGTACGCAGCGGCTAAGGAGAGGTAGGCTACAGAGTGGGGCAACAACTGTCGTCGTAGGAAAGATGGCAGGAGCAGAAATGATGAGAATTAAGTTAACATAGTAAACGGAAGATCTACTTAACTTGCCTTTCTCTAAGTGTATGAAGACTCATTACAGATAATGCAACAAGAAACAGAGTTTGGTTCAAATGGCTCTGAGCACTATGGAACTTAACTGCCGAGGTCATCAGTCCCCTAGAACTAAGAACTACTTAAACCTAACTAATCTAAGGACATCACAAACATCCATGCCAGAGGCTGGATTCGAACCTGCGACCGTAGCGGTCACGCGGTTCCAGACTGTAGCGCCTAGAACCGCTTGGCCACACCGGCCGGCAAGACAGTGTTTAGCCCTCAGTGTCAACGTGGATGAGGGTCTCTGTACTAAGCATAGCTGATGGAGGTGGAGCCGCGACTAAGTGGCGTTTGCGTCTCGTAGCGAAGAGGCCCCAAGGGCGAGTGGGCTACCTGTCTGGCTGCCGCCGACTGTCGTATATCACAGCAGCAGGGGGCGCTCCCAATCCAGAGTCACTGGAGGCGTGGGACAGCGGGCGCCCATCGTTGGGTCGCCAGGTGCAGTGCGACTGCTGTCAGCGTCAGACGAAAACTTTGAATTTCGTTCCCAACTGTTAAGCCGGTAGGGTGGATCCATACTTGAGACAATAGTCGGAAACACTCTGAAGAGCTCATCAGCGTGTTGCGGGGTAGGTTGTGCTTATAGGTAATTGTTAAGAAAAAAATTCGATACGTTGCACAGTTTCAGAGTTAATTTCCATTGAAGATGACAATCAGGTAGTTGGAGACACAAATGAAAGTGGCCCGCCTGATACAGTTAGTGTCAGTTCTTCTCGTACGGTAGATAATAGCGCCCGAGACTGCTCAGCCTTTGGCTCGGGTTCGATCCTTACTACAGTTTCATGACCAAATTTTGTGTCACTGTTTTGCTTAGCTTTAGCAAGCCCGACGGTAAACCCATTTGGCGACACCATCAATGGCGGGCTGCTTGAATTTGCGCGCGACGCAGCTTGATTGGCTGACTTCAATGCTAATTACCTCGGAAATCGCATAATGTATCGAATATTTTTCTAAACAGTTATTTACCCGCACAGCCTACACATAACATCCTTGGAAGCTTTTCGAACTGTTTCTGACCATTCTGTACAAATCATCTATTAGAAAATGTTAGAAATTTAAGACTGTCGTATATGATGCATTTGTGGACAAGAAGGAAGCAACGCCAGAAGACAATAGCGATTTGCAAAAGGACCAGCAGAGTATTGATGAATGGTACCGGCTCTTGCAGTTGACCATGAGCCTAAATAAATTTAACGTACTGTGTATACATAGGAAAGAAGCCGCTACTGTACGACTACACCATTGATCACAAAGTTCTGCAAACAGTATCTACGGTAAAATATTCAGTATTACCGATGCGGAGCAATGTCCAGTGGAATGACAACATAAAACTAGCAGTGACAAAACCAGACACTAGACCGACAGTCATAGGAAGAGTCACAAGGAAATGTAGCTTATCCACGAAAGAAGTGGCTGACGAAAGAAACTTTTCTTCGCCCAATTGCTGAAAAGTGTTTATCAATGTGGTATCCTTAACAGGTAGGACTGATAGAAGAGATACAGAATATCCAACGAAGAGCGGCGTTTTTCTTCTCAGGATCGTTCAGTCGGCGCGAGAGCGTTAAGAGGTACCGCACAAACTCCCGTGGCATACATTGTAGAAGAGGAGAGGAGCTCTGCATTACGGAATGTTTACTACTGAAGTTTCGAGTGAGCATTTTTTGTTGGGAAGTGTCGGACAACATACTATTACCACCGCCATACGTCTCGCGAAATGACCACAACGCTCCCTTGAGTTCTCCAATCGGAAGTGTCCTGTTCGCACTAGACTGCGAAAGCGTTCCGCTATAGTGCATCGGAGACATAGTTCGTTGAAATTGCATGAAGCATTTTAAAGTCGTTAATTCTAAAGTTCATTGTGAAATTATTGTCTCTGTAAAATGTTAAGTTTTGTGGTTAACATGGTGAAAATACTAATGTTTTACTGCATGCGCCTCAAGTTTTCTGAGGTCACAGTTGCCTTCAGTTTCCTTTACTATGTAATAGTGATTGATTTTCTAATTGTTGTAAGCAGCCATGTTCAAGACTGCCTTAAACTCCGCGATTTACGGTGCATCGTCTGCCACAGATCTTGTGAGCAACTGCCATCCAAATGTGCTGCTTTGGAATTTACGCATTACCGGTGCGTGCTGACCGCCTTTGCACCCGGGCTGATAGACATCGGCAGTTCGGCCGGGCTGGAAACGCCTCGCCCTGGACCCACTGGCTAGCGCTCAGCTGCCGAGTCACCTTAATACATGTAAAGTTATATCATCTTAAGTAGTTTCTGAATCTATACACCTAATCTTCGGCATTCTTCCGTGGCGCGATATTTGAAAAGTTTCTATTCTGCTCTTGTCTATGCTGCTGAACATCTACATTACACGTTCACTCCAGGCAGATATTTCCAGGATTTACTTCCAAAAATTACATCAGATATTTACTTAGTTTACATACACTGAAGTTTTTCGCTCTCACTCAGAAAAATGTAAGTTAATGCGGATGGGTTGGAAAAACAAACTCGTAACCCTCCGATGCAATATTGGTAGTTCCCTGCTTGACACAGTCACATCGTTTGAGTATCTGGGCGTAACGTTAGGAAGTGATATGAAATGGAACGATCATGTGATGATTGTGGTAGGGAAGGCGGATGGTCTACTTCGGTTTATTGGGAAAATTTTAGAAAAGCGTAAATCATCTGTAAAGAAGACCGCATATAGGACCCTAGTGCGACCTGTTTTGGCTACTGCTCGAGTGTTCGGATTCGCACCGGTTCGGATTGAAAGAAGACATCGAAGCAATTCATACGCGAGTTGCTAGATTTGTTACCGATAGGTTCGCTCGGCATGCAAGTGTTTCGGATATGCTTCGGGAGCTCAGGTGGGAATCCCTGGAGGGAAGGCGACGTTCATTTCGAAGAACACTACTGAGAAATTCTAGACAACAGGCCTTTGAAGATGACGGGAGAAAGATCCTCCTGCCGCCACCATAAATAAGATACGAGAAATTAAGGTTCATACGGAGGCGTATAGACAGTAGTTTCTCCCTCGCTCTATCTGCGAATGGATAAGGGAAGGAAACGCCCAGTTTGTGTTACAGGGTATCCTCCGCCACGCGCCGTACCGTGGCTTGCTGAATACGAGGGTAGTTAAAAAAGTTCTCGGAATCACCACGAGATGTCAGCGCTAGCGCAACGAGTTTTTCACATAATATTCGTTGGACTGTTGGCTTTAACCACGTGCCACGTCAGTGCTCTTCAAAAAGAACTGTGGCGGTGACGTGACTCTGTTCCCGCGTAGTGATTTGCGAAGACGGAAAAAAATAGAGATTCGAGCAGTGATTTCAGTACTTCGTAAGGAAAGGTATGATAGTGAAGGACAGTCACGCCGATTTCCAGAAAACAGTGGGGACTCTGCTCCTCCATATTCAACTGTTGCGAAGTGGACAAATAAATTTAAATTTTGTGGGGAGAGCTTCGATGATTAGCCGCGCGGTGGTCGGCCAAGATGTCATTACTCCAGAAATAATTGCAAAAGTGCCCAAAATGGTGATGGAGGATCGCCGATTGAAAGTGCGTGAAATCGCTGACCCTCGCCAGATTTCATCTGAAAGAGTATATCACATTTTCACTGAAGAATTAGAAATGAAAAAATTATCTGCAAGATGCGTTCCGCGACTCTTGGCGCTGGATCAATGCGCGCGCGCACTCATGTGTCGTCGCCATGGCAAAATTACACGAACTAAGGCATGAATTGTCGCCGCACCCGCCTTACTCACCTGATATGGCGCCGTCAGACTTCCATCTCTTCCCAAAACTGAAAATTTTTCTTGGTGCGCGAAGATCCACTTCAAACGAAGAATTCGTAGCCGGAGTTGACAAAATTTTGCAGGCCTGGAGGAAACTCATTTTCGAAGTGGGATCAAGGCACTGGAACATCGCTGGACCAAGTGCATTAATGTACAAGGAGACTACATTGAAAAATCAAAGTTTTAGTGATGTAAGTTGTTTTTGTTCCATTCGGTTCCGAGAACTTCACAAACCACCCTCGTATGTAAGTAGATGCAGACATATCTACTGGCGGTCTGTATTTTATATCCTCTTTTCCCCAACCATCGTCTTTTATTTTGGTGACCAAGTAACAAAAGTCACCTTCTTATAGTGTGTCATTCTCTAACATAATCCTTTCAACTTTATAACTTGCTTTCGAAACACTATCCATTTAGTTTAATTGCTTTTGCAATTCATTTGCTGTTCCCGGCAGACATTTAGTGTCATCTGAAACCTCAAGTTGTTCTCCGTTTCCAGATTCCTTCTTGCTTAACTTCACAGCTCGTTCATCGCAAACATTGAAAAATAGGGAGCATAGTGTAAAACCCTGTCTCTCACTTTTCTCAACCGCTACCTTTTTTTCATGTCGTTCAACTCGTTTAAGTGCAGTCTCTTTTTAACACTGATCACTTAATAATAGGTAATTGTATATTCCATTAAGCGTTGTCGAAACCTTTTCGTGAATTTACAAAAGCTACAAATGTTTTCTTGCGTTTCTTCAATCTATATTCTAAGACAGGTCGTTTGGCCAGTACTGCTTTGCGTATTCCTACATTTCTTAGGAATCGAAATTGATCCTCTCCCAGGTCGGCTTTTCTAGTCGCTCCATTTTTCTGTGGATATTTTCTCGTAGTATTTTACACCATTGAGCTAACTAGTGGTACATTAGTACTCACACGTGTCATCTGACTGCAGTTAGTCCACCCTGGGACATGGTTGGTCAAGTAGTCACATGATCTTTCCTAGCGCTGCGATTTTATTTATGTTACCATAGCGTAGCGTGTTGGGCTAGTTGTTGTGTACTGTAAACTGAACTAGTTTCCTATTCTTAATTTTCGTTTCTGTTTGTGATGTTATTCCGGACAACCCAAGGGCTGTGAATGCGTAGACGCTGATAAAATGAGTCGCCTAAAGTAGTGAAAACTATATTTGATTTAACTTTTACACAAAAAAATCAGTAAACGTGAAAATATAAATTAAATAAACTGTCCTGTGAAATTCTGTATTGCGCAGTGCAGTGAAGAGTGTTACGCTGCGTGACATAGTACGTGATTTGCAGTTCTCTCACACACAACTGACACAATAAAAATTCTACATAAAATCGCAGAGTAGTTTTTGAAAGAAAAACTAAAGTGCTTCTATAAACATGCCATGTAGTTTAATGTATTAAAATAGACAAAATAAAATTCCAAACGCGAGTGTAACACTGCACTGTAAGAATAAGTATATCTGCGTAAGAAGTGAAATCTGAACTAAATCGAACGTGATAATTTTGTAATGCAAAACTTAACTGTGAATGGCTTTACTGTATCCTGACGTATTGAAAGTGACCCCCAGCAGGTTTTTGTAACATAACTGTGGCAGCGGAAACCCTCTACTGCTCGAAAGTGACTAACATTAAAATGCAGCGCAGCAGACGGCCAGCTAAAGAAAAGAAAGCCTTGCGCACTGCAATGCAAGGCCATGCAGATCATGCCCCTGTTTCAGCCACTGTGTTTCGCGCAGTGCAATGCGAAAACACACAATAACAGAATTTTTGGGAGGAGACGGTCGGAGACATAGCATGTACTGAATTATGTAGAAGAGGCTAGCATTCAAAAACTATATTGTAAAAACAATTAGAACCATGTTATGAAAGTCACGTCTTATTAACGAAAATATTACTCCGCCTTGAAATTAGTTACGGAAATGGTAAAGGAATGGAGCTCTTATAACTCTAAGTGCAAGCTGTGTGAAGATATAACTTTACTTGATCACGTCTTCACAATCAGACTGACTGACACAAAGCAATAAAGCCAAATCACAGAAATGCAGTCTTTCACAAACTCATCATAAAACATGCGCAAGCAAGCAATGCAGCTACATCACTACCTGAAAAGCTTCACACTTCTCAAAGCAATCTTTACCAAATGACATTTCCAAAAGTCAACATTTTCTGTGTTTGCTTGTGTGTTCACCTAGCTATCTCTAGTCAGTTCGGACGCGTGAGCAACACCCGACTTTCTCTCTATCTCTCTCTTTCTCTTTCTCTTTCTCTTTCATTTCTAACTGAAAGCTACTAGCAACGACACCACTTCTAACAGCCAGAAATCACATTTCTTTTTACTCAGAACCTGTGTGACGTAAGATACCCACTATTGAAGAATTTGTTCGGAAAATATCCAGTGTACAAATTTCAGGCACGATACATCCAATATAAATAGAGCTCAAACCACTTTCAGTGAACATCAAAATTAAGCTAGAAACATATTATAGTGAGCACATTTCTATGGTTATCATTATTACTGACAATAATCTGTAATTCATTAAATGAGTATTTAGTGACTCATCCATGGCGCACGCATCGTTTTTACGGGGAGCCAGTGATTTATCGGATTCTGTACTTTACGGTACAAAACACTCTTAAGGGTGATATCATCAGAATAAATCGCAATTCCACGACGCGCTATCGCCTTAATGCGAGCGGCATTAACGGAATACTAATGCCAAATTTTTCCTCTCATGGGACAGCCGCTGAATTGAGGCTTGGGCGAGCAGAAGGGAGAGGGGCGGGATTAAAGAGTAGTTAGTAAACGTAGTGCTGGCGGCCGCTATAGCACTGTGTGCCGCGGCTAGGTATACGGCTCTGCAGTGTGGCGTCCTTTAGTGTCAACACACGAGTCGGCTACTTGCATCAGCCAGGTGCCACATGCGGACGGGATAATGGCCGCTGGCGGGCGCAGACCGCGCAAAAAAATTGTCCTTTATCTCGCGCCCGCTGAAAATGTCCTGTACGGGGCTAATTTGTAATCTCCATTTTCATAAAAGTTTAATGACCGGTGATAAGCGTAATGACGCATTCGCGCAAAGACTGCTGCTGCAGGTCGCCAGATATTTTCCGCCTCCCAGTGCAGCGGACAGGTTGAAACCTCTCTGCCCTTCTCACGCAGTACATACGCGCACGTCACACAAGCTTAACTCCGCCAGAGTGATACCTGAATCATTCTGTAACATAGGACGGTGACCCCCCCCCCCGCCCTCCAGTACTAGCCCTCCGAAGAAGAGTATTGTTGCGCTGCTCAAACTAGTTGTTCGTAAACAACATGCAGACAGCATCATATTACTGTTTCCTTAGCTTTTATGACAATCAGATTTGACTGAAGATCAACAATAGTGATTCTCACTAATTGGGTATCCTCTTCCACCCTGTAATTCAACATCTGCCCCATCGGAACGGTTAATTTCCCATGGCAATATCATATACACTCTTCACCAACCTTGCCATTGAAGGCTGCTAGTCTTCAGACCAATTCAAGTAATTCAATTTCGGTTGTACACAGAGAGGCTGAAGCTCGTGATTCAGGGAAGCAGTCAAATTTGAGGCGTGGAATATAAGCAGCTCTAATTCAGACAAGAATGAGTGCTTTTAAGGTATTTCCTTAAAACATTTTTGAAGCAGTTGATTATTGTTAATTGCTGCAACGTTAGACTATATTCCATGAGAGATCTAAATATATGCTTCTACTGACTTGAAATAGAAATGAATGTGTTTCACAAGTCAAGCTACTCAGACTACCGCTGAAAATATTACCCATGGGAGATGTACAGCAAACACTAGGCGAAAGGTTGTCAGCCACGGTAGCCATCCTCCAGTGGCAGCTTGTTTTTCCTTCCGCTCTGCCTCTCATGCCCTTCCGCATTGTGAACAGTCAGCGTGGTTCTTGAGGTATGAGTAACAACTTCTGGCAAGCCGAGGCTGTTCGTAAAGAGAAAGTACCATAAAGGGAACGTAATTTCATCTGCGGTGAGCTGTTGATAGTGTAATTTCGAAACGTTATTGTCTGTAGAGCCTCAGAAATGAAACTTCCTGCGTCTGTTGTTTCTAATCTAAAATATTTTGAAAGCATATTGCCTTATGAAACTGGTTCAGCCGTCAATATTTCCAACTTCTCTGTCCAGTGAGTTTCAGAGCGGCGGTTGACATGTTATTGAATACGACGTGTTTGATAGGATGGGCTCTTGGCTGCAGAATAGACTTTTAGAAAAGATACTTGATCATTTCCTCCGTCACTGACAGTGTAATTTCAGTTGCTTTGCAACACCAGGGATATCTACTTCTAAATTATGTTTGCAGCTGTTCTCATTTCGAATTCTGGAATATTTACTTCGTCTTCTTTGGTGGAGGAATTTCGGAAAATGCATTTACTAACTCCACTTTAGTGGCACTGTTATCAGTAACATTACCGTCGCTGTCGCGCAGTAAAGGTACTTACTGAGCTTTCCGCTGGTCTACTTAACATGGGACCAGTATCTCTTTGGATTTTCCGCCACATTTCTAGAGCGAGTTTCGTTGTGGAAACTATTAAATGCATGTCGCATTAAAATCCGCACCAAACTTCGGGCCTCAGTAAAACTTCACCAATCTTGGAGATTTTGCGTTCGTCTAAATTATACGTGCCTTTTGCGGTGCTCCTGCAACAGCTTTCTGTCGTGTTTTGTGTACCATGGGGTATCAGTTCCGTCTCTTATTAATTTATTTGGTATGAATATCTTGAGTGCTGTTGATACTATTTCTTTGAACTAAAGCCACATGCCGGCCGGAGTGGCCGAGCGGTTCTAGGCGCTACAATCTGGAACCGCGCGACCGCTACGGTCGCTGGTTCGAATCCTGCCTCGGGCATGGATGTGTGTGATGTCCTTAGGTTAGTTAGGTTTAAGTAGTTCTAAGTTCTACGGGACTGATGACCACAGCAGTTAAGTCCCATAGTGCTCAGAGCCAGCCAAAGCCACATATGGTCTCCATTTCCATAATTTGGAAGGATTGGAGACTCTCTCTTAGAAAGACGTCTCCTGAATTTTTAGCTGCTTTTATAGATAGATATATTTCGCGTTTAGTTTTGGTGAATTTCTTTGTTACGGAAGTGAGCCTCTCTACGACTGCGTGTTCACTAATCCCTGTATCCGTCATGATGCTCAGGATTATTTGTGGCTAAGAGGTGAAGTGTGTTTTCGTAACCATTTACAATTTGAATGGCCTCGTCAACTAATTGTTAAACATAATTTTAAAAAAGCATTTAGAACAATTACGGAAGTTGTTTTCTATTTACAATAGGGTATGAAAATGTATTTTTGTCGACATGCGGAAGGTAGATTGAAGTAAGTGCCAACTATAATTGTATGAGTAGGGTACCTATTTGTGATGAGACTCAAGTTTTATTTTCTTTGAACTGTTCAGCAACTGTTTCATCTGAGACAGGGGTCGGTAAAAGGAGCCAGTTATTAATTTATTCCGGTTGTCGAGAATAACCTCTGCCCATACTAAGTCACAGGAACTATCTGCTTCAAAGTCGATTGTGAGCTTACATTATTTTTCCTTAAGTTGTCCTTCTTGTTTCTGTTGTAGCGCAAATAATTACAATTACGGCTTTTCCCTCCAGAATCTAAGATGCTTTCTCTGTGACCCTGTAAATACCAGAGCTAAACAATGTAGAACAACAACGTACGTTACAACCGTAGCATTCTGTATTACTTCATTTCCTTATTTCTAACATTTTAAAATTGTAAGTCGACTGTAGATGACATGTCAGTCATAGATGTTCTTATCTCTATTTAGTGAACGTGTTTTCAGTTGTTTTGAACATTGTCCCGCTACGCTTTATTAACTAATGTTTGTAGAGAGTAAATTAATATGGAGTATGTCGTTCTTCTTTTCAAACATTCACAAACCCATTTATTCTTTCCCTATTGCCTTTTGGGTATGCAGTTGTAGTAATTAAAGTAGGCATAAATGCAGTGATAAAAAAGAAATGATTAGCGTACATTTGCATTCTCGTTTCATCGTTCCTTTCTTGTTCCTCCTATGCCGATGGACTGTTTCTATCGCAATCAGTAAGCTTGAAAGGAAGCTACCGTACAGACAGAGGAATCTATATTTATACTTGGCAGAACTAATTACGTACTGACATAATCGTCGGTATTGCTTTCGTTTTCCAGAAGTTATAAATGTTTATATTTCGGAAAAGAATCTCTGTATTTGGCCAAGATGTCGAAGAAGAAGGTCCCTTACGTACTGGTTGTATCGAGTAAGATGTGGAGACGGCGGTTTCAAAGCGGACAGAGGTAGAGCGAGGAAGGGCGTCCCTTACCTGAGGGATTGCTACTCAAGCTACCTGGCGAAGGGGCAAGTGTGGCAAATGTCCGGTGTGGCGAATGTTCGGCATTCTTTCCTACCCACCCCCTCACCCGCCTTGGATGGTGCCTAGACCACGGAATAGGACCGACCTGTTCCAGGGTCGTCAGATCTCTGTCGCCCCCCCCCCCCCCTACGATATTCCGGCGTCTTGCACTTTCAATCTTTGAAGAGTTCCACCATGCTACCACCTTCTACTCCGATGGTTCTAAAATGATGGCTAAGGTGGGATACTGGGATACACTTCTACATCTCCTACTGGCACGAAACACCATTTACTGCGGGGATCATGTAGTGTTTTCACAGTGGAGCTGCTCGCCATTGACAGAGCCCTCCATTTTGTTTCTCAGGCCTCCATCCGCAGTGTTTCAGTATGTACAGACTCAACGAGCAGCTTGCAGGCAATAGACCAATGCTACTCACGTCGCCCTTCGGTGACTGCTATCCATGACCTTGTTTCTGCTCTTGGCTGTGCCACCTATTCCGTTGTCTTTCTGTGGGTCGCAAGTCGTGGGCATCGAAGGGAATGAAGTGGCTGTCTGTTCGGCTAGAGAGGCAGGTACTGACCCCCCCCCCCATTCGCTTTCATTGTTCCAGGTACAGATATACGGATACACACCAGACCTGTCTTCGCCCAAAAGTGGAATGACATTTGGTGCGCGACTGCTAGTAGTAAGAACTCTGCACCATCAAGGAAACTACTGCAGTTTGGCGATCTCCTTCCGCCCCTCTCGGAAGGAGTCCACTGTCTTACGCTGCGTACACATCGGTCGTACTAGGCTCACCGATTGTTTTCTCTTGTGTAACGAGCCACTCCCACAATGTGGCTGGGGAGCCATGCTGATTGAATCCCATGTATTGGTGGTATGTGTCCTTATTTTGGCTCCTCGTGTTAAGTGTAACCACTGGATTACTTGTCTTCAATGTTAACAGATGATTCACGGATGGTTGAACTGGTCCTCATTTCCTGCGTGAAAGTGGCTTTTATTTTCAGTTATAACGTTCTGCTTTATTAATGGGTAGGATGGTTGCAGCTGGAGCCTCTCTTCGTGTTTTCTAGGTCTGGGATCCATGACCACACCCCTGTGCAAAGAGCGCTCTTCTATCCCTCTGTTTTCCAGTTTTTAGATTTGGCCTGTCCTTTTATGCTTTCTACTGTGTATGTTTTTAGCTTCCTCACATTATAGTTTGACATCTCTGATCGT
This sequence comes from Schistocerca piceifrons, assembly GCF_021461385.2. Taxonomy (NCBI): domain Eukaryota; kingdom Metazoa; phylum Arthropoda; class Insecta; order Orthoptera; family Acrididae; genus Schistocerca; species Schistocerca piceifrons. Next base: position 248,271,209 of record NC_060144.1, read on the forward strand.
ATTCACCCACTTTTAGTGGACCATGTATCTTACGCAAGTTAGTTTTGGAACCCGAGACTGACGACCTCGGCGTTTAGTCCCATAACCTCCCTCAATCAGTCAATCGTTGCTGCTCATTCCACTGAATCTCCGTAAAATAGCAGTTTGAAGATATTTTGCCGTACATCGTATTGTTACATGTCGCAAACTTAGTCGGTTACCTTAACGCTCCTCACCTTTCTATCTCTTGCGCCGTCCTGTTACTTCTTTCTCGAAATGTTTACATCGGAAGTCATACTTCAATCTGATGTATCTCCAACCCAATTTAGTTGCTGCTGCACTGTGCAGAGTTTGATTCCACAGGTAATAGAGAGTTCCTCGAATTACTCTCTCCAGAAGTGTGTGTTCACGGAGGAAAGTTATTTCTGCTACCATCGGCCGGTTTCAGATGTGGTCGTTTTGAAGTGTACTTGGCTGTGTGAGGCCATGAAACATGTCATAAGACATCAATGGCTTCCAAACACGTACAGTAGTACTGTTCGGTAAAGAGCCTTGGCATCTAACGATGTAATGTAAAAATCTCGATACTAAGTAACCAGCACAAAACATGTTCTCCTTTGTGCTTATAAACCTATTTCGAAAGGAACGAGTGCTGTGGAATATATGTTGATATCTAGATTCGCGAAATTAATTAAAAACTGAGAAATAAGCAGGAATTGCAAAAAATCACTACCTAGATCTTCTTCTATATTCCAAGTGCCAAAGAAGTGGGGAGGGAGGTAGAGGGAGAGAATGAATAAAAATTGTTATTTATGTAGAAAAATAACCTCCTTCGAACGGAAAAGACGTGTTCGAATTTACTTATAATTTAAACATCCTGCCTAGTTCACAAACAATGCTTGGTTTGATCTCTGTGGATATACTAAACCTCAACGCTCGTCTATACGAACAACAGAAAACTGTTGGCAGAGCATGTGCATGCATGGCAGTCGCAGTTAGATCAGAATGCTGAACAACTAATCATCTCTCCAATTATCTTTCAGTGACGTTGTGTGCGTTGAAGGGCAAAGTTAGTAGAAAGGGTCTTCTAAATTCGAACAATTGAAGTTAGTTTTACTGTATGATATTAAATTCGCAAAGTGTGTGGCGCACAACTTGTGAACATGCTTCTGGCCTGACGGCAGGTAGAGTGCAGCGTTTAGTTCGCAGCGGAACTAGGAGCAGGAGGGTGGCGAGACTACCGCCCCGACCGCCGTTTACCCACGGTAACGGTGAGCATAATTAATTTGATAGCAACCTAGCAGCCTAAGAATGCCTGGGACCGTGTTACAGTGACTAGAACGGGAAAAATCCTTGCTTCTACCCGTGTTTGAACTCAGGACCTCCGCGGCTGGAGTCAAGCGCTCTACCCGCCAGACCGCTACTGAAACGCCAGCGAAAGAAACGTTTCGATTATGTGAAGGAAAGCTTTCAAACATGCTTGGAGATAAACGTTGATCAATTTAGCACAAACTATGAGACAACACTGTTTGGCACCTCTGTATTGTTGCATGTAAAACTGACGCCATATGCTTGACTGGAACTTGTAACCGGATCGTTGCCTTTCGTGATAAATTCAGCTCTTGTGCTACGATCCCACAGAGCCTGGAGGTTGGAGGCTTACCGTCTCTGTAAAGCAGGATAGACGGCGATGTGTTTCAGATCTGAAGTCTAAGTACTGTGCTGGTGACGACACATGTGTTTTGGAGGACACCATTTAGCAGTCATTTTTGAGCATGGGGCTTCGTTGCTGATGACCCCTGCGTGTTCACATGCTGACCCAACGACGTAATCGACTATGCTTGTAGTGTGCACGGACCGTGGATGAATGGAAACGTGTCGCGTGGTCGGACGAACCACCTTTCTTGTTGCATACAAGTGGCCGGGTATGGTAACGTACGGGCGAACTGTTATTCTAAACATGCCTTGCGCCACGGACGTAGCTTTTTGGAAGCGGTATTATGCCATGAGGACATTAACCTTGGCTGCCCTGGAACCCGTGATAGCTATTGAACTTAACCATAACTTTGACTACATGACCATAAGTGTATCTGTCGTACTGCATATTTAAAGTTACGCGCAAACATATCTTTGTGGAGAGCTCATATACTTCTGTATACTTCTGTGTAAAAGTATCATAACAGTTCACGTGCCACAGAATAGCTTAAAGTAATATCGTAATCAAATTAAAAAAGCTGGGCTAGAACCAGACTTCCGTTGAGCATTAGCGTAGAAGGTCCAAAATTTGTAATAATTAGCCACCGTCCTTAAGTTATTTCGTGTCGTTGTCATATTCATGAAAATTTTCAACTCTGTGTCAGTGATGTTGTTTAAATAACGGCGCCCCCCAGTTTCGGGGCGGTTCAGAATGAGGTCCGTGCGATACAGAGCCACCAGGCACTGCATTGCTCGCTGAAACGTGCTGTCAGCAGACCACAAACATTTAAATACCGCAGCCCGGCGCACTAAAAACAACCTGTTTAGTAGCTATCCGAATGAATGAAAGGCTTGAAACACTGAGGCCGCATTAATTAAAGGTTAAATAATGTAGGGGCTCTTTACACATGCAGCCCGTATAGCAGTGACGCCACAGAAGCGGGCCATGGCAACGGCTACACCGGCAGCTACCGTTTGCTTGCTTGCTGCTCAGTCGTAATTTTTCAAATTTACGCGCGACCGCCAAGGGCGCATTAAGCGCAAACGTTACGAGAGACGCCGCCGCTATTTTTGCAAAATTATGGCGGAGACTGTACACAACGATCGACGGAGCTCAGGACTTTTCATGGCACGCCATCGCTCAGCGAATACAAATGGGGCTTGATGCGGAAGAGGCGGGGTAAGGTGTGCCTTCTCGTCTCACCATCACGCTGTTCAGTCAGTGGCGGCTCGGACTGTTGCGATCATACAGTTACGAAGTACTGCAGTGGGAAGCCCAGCTATCGACGCTATAAGACAGGGCTTGGACATGAAGGGACATTTAGCATTTATGAATTTTTAATTTTTGTGTGGTGTGGTAGATGAGTTCCGGAACTGTCAGTTCGGTAAGACACTGAAATAGCGTTCAGGAGGACAGCGGTTCATATTCTCGTTCAGCTTTGAATTTTCCGTGATTTTTCTAAATTGCTTAATTTAACCGAAGAGGGTTCCTTTGAAAGGGTGGGGCCGACTTCCTTCCCCATCCATACCCACTCCGAGATTTCATCTGTCTCTAACGTAGACGTCGTGGACAGGACGCGAAATCATAGTTTCTGTTGTGAATAATTCGTGGTTGTTAGAACTGCTCCATTTGAATGATTCAGAAAAAACGATGAAAATCTTCGGGTTTTCAAGTCAGCTTACAGTGTCATAACACATCTTCTGTTCGATTTCTCCACTTGACTTCACTCTTTTTTTCAGAATCTGCACATGTTACACGCTAACAAGTTATGGATTTAACTCTGTTTCCTTTCTTTTAACTTGTGGATGACAGGGGTTGTCATGTTGGCCATTTCTCAAATAACGTAGTTCCTACTCATAAGTTGTTTGGCATCGCGAAAGAGACTGTCAGTTTCCCACGTCGCTGTAGCGTATCAAGTGGTTGTTCCTGCTTTCTTCAGGTATTCTTTCACTGCCTCGGTCCATTACATTGCTTCAATTTTAGACTTATTGTGAGTTTCATAGATTTGTATAACCTGCCTAGTTGCTTCAGTTGGTCCCATTCTTTCAGTATGCCCGTATAATTGTAGCTTTAGTTTTTTCATGTCCTTATAAATGATGGCAAAAAATCACTTAAGCTGACTGGTCTTCCTGACATACTGTCGTCATTCAGATGGTCAGATCCATGGGGGGTGGGGGGCGGAGAGCTTGTCTTGCAATCGAGCGATCAGCGCGTTGGACAGAAGATGATAATCGTGGTACTGGTCCAAACGTCGCGGTATTTCAACATTGCTATCCGGCTGGAAACTCGAAAGCTTCTCGTCAGTACTATATACCGGGAATGTGTATTCACAAAAAAAGGTACCTCAAAGATTGCCTATGTACCTGAAAACGTTAAAATGGTCTACTGTGAAAGTAAAGCCTGTCTTCATTGCCAGGTACCGTGCGTTCAACTAACACGTTTCCCAGGGCTAAAAACGCATCCTGTAATACTAATTACATAAATTCCCCATAATTGTATTTTTTTTTCAAATATTAACACTGATGCATGGTATAATACCGAGCGAGTTGGCGCTTTGGTTAGCACACTGGACTCGCTTTCGGAACAACGACGGTTCAAACCCGCGTCCGGCAATCCTTACTTAGGTTTTCCGTGATTCCCCAGATCGCTTCAGGCAAATGCCGGGATAGTTCCTTTGAAAGGGTACGGCCGACTTCTTTCCCCATACGTCCTTAATCCGATGAGACCCATGATCTCGCTGTTGGGTCCCCTCCCTCAAATCAATCAGTCAATCAATCAACCAACCAACCAACGAAACGAACTATGGCAGTGAAATTGAGATTCGTTTCACATATCATAAATTTAAACAACATAGTCTTTAGAGAACAGCGACCTGATGCTATATTTAAGTTAAAATGAACAGTCAAGATCGCAATAATATTTATCTACCGGTTTCGTCATATGCAAAAAGCCATCTTCAGAGCTTGTAGTTCCTATGGCTGGTGCTGGCGGTTCCAAGGTTGTCTCGTGATACCACAATACAAACGAGGAGCCGCCAGCACCAGACATAAAGGACTACAAACTCTGAAGATAGCTTTTGCATATGACGAAACCGGTAGATAAATATTATTGCGATCTTGACTGTTCATTTTAACTTGAATATATCACATTCGCTTAAATATCTCATGAAAATGAGTCATAGGGAGTTTCAACAATAGACCAGAAACTGCTTCATTCCTCACTTAGCGTGGTCAGACACAAAACAATGGCAGCTCGCAGTCTTCCATTTTCTGCCATTTCAGAAGTACCGAGTCCAGCATTCGACTTAAAAACATTGAAGTACAGTACGAACATACACACAATATCTTGATTTCAGATCGGGGTGTGGATGAAACAAATGTCTATAGAGAATGGGAGTGGTGCAGAGGAAGCGTATTTGGTAACTAGTCTCTACCCCAAATGTGGGTAGTTAGCTTTCTTCGCTCCGGAGGAGTTGTAGGTAGCACTCGAGGTGCTTCATTATTGTATAAAAATCGTTTATTAGAAATAAGCAGCATAAATTTTATCGGTGACCCAGTGGTTTAGTAAAACACCTACAAAAACTAAATATCACTTATCCTGAGTCATTCTAAAAGTAAAAGTGTTAGAAGAAAATTCTTTTCCTTTTATAATGTTTAGTTTGGCGCAAATTTTGGTGTTGGTGGAGGGGGGGGGGGGATCTGTACTAGATAATACATAATTGCACTTGGTGGTGGTGGTGGTGGTCGTAAAGGTTGTGAACCACTGGTATAGTTCAACGCATGGATACCTAGCTTGCGAGGCACGATGGTCAGCAGACACGGATCCATACTCCAGGCTGGCGACAGTTAAGGCGGTTTGCTACACCTGTGCAGGCTGTCCCGTTAATCTTGACCACCCCAACAAATGTTTTGTCCAATAGCAAAATGAAAATGCATTAACGAAATGCTCTTCAGCTACCAGGACATGAACCAGCATGATCACCTTTCTTGATACTTTGTTCGCTCCAAAAATATGAACAGCAGTAAGTCTTGTTCAAATAGAAGCCAGTATTTTTTATTCAGTAACGCATATCCTTTCCTCAAGACCTATTTATAAACGTGTGTGTACCATTCATGTAACTTGTATTTGAGCCCACATTACTTTCATTCTCCCACTAAGGGCACTATCCCGCTCGTCAGACCAAGCTGTTGGACTCGCCTTGGCTTTTCTATGATGCTGACTCCGTAGTCTTGAGTTTCCTACTATTTTTCTTTCTTCGTATCAAGTGGTTGTTCCTGCTTTCTTCAGGTATTCTTTCACTGCCTCGGTCCATTACATTGTTTCAATTTTAGACTTATTGTGAGTTTCATAGATTTGTATAACCTGCCTAGTTGCTTCAGTTGGTCCCATTCTTTCAGTATGCCCGTATAATTGTAGCTTTAGTTTTTTCATGTCCTTATAAATGATGGCACACTTTTCCATTTTTTTTAATTGCTCTTATTCCGTATCCTCGTCCTTCGGCAAAATTTAGACCTAAATTTTCTCGGTTACGTTTCGTTCTGTCGTTTGGATTTCTTCAGTGTGTCACTTTCCGTTTGATATGAATCTTTCAACCACACAAAGGTGTAAAGACACTCCGGTTTGAGGACTTTATATAGTGTCTGGGATATCCTCCTATTTTGTGGCAGCGAGTTCCGTAAGCGGTGTTTTTGTGCTCAGTCTCTTGAATGGTTTCGTCTAAATATTTTACGTGAGAAATTGTCCCGATTCTCTCCCGTGTACTTCAGAATTTTGATAGTTCATATTGACGAACCACTCAAATAACGAAGAAACAGACAGACGGCTTAGCTATTGCAACGACCTAGCGATTCTATGCCAGGACATTCGGACAACCCAAAACGATTACAAATTCTTAAAGAAGCAAGAGTGTCAGTTGCCTCGGACAGGTAATGTCTATTGATGTACGCATCATTCACATAAGGGCTGAAAATATGTATTCACTGAGACTAGGTATGTGTTGATTTAATTAAACACTTAAGACAAATAACTGCCACAGATGTGCAATAAAACAAAGGTAATAAAGAACCAACCAGGTCCTTCACAGAAGCCACCAAGAAGTCGGCACTGGCCACGAGTGCTGGATGGGCCATCCCACACACCTTCCGTCTAACTTCGCGCAGCCGCTGGCCGTACAACGACATCCAGAAAGGAGCTCATTAGATTACATGTAACAGTTTTACATGAGTACCAGTGCAGTTAGTCTGATGTTGTTTTAAGTTCAAGTGATTAACAAAATACATACAGCCAGAAACACTGGCAGTACATGTGGTGATAACACCAGTAAAAGAAACCACTGACCTTAAAACGGGTTAATAAAAAGAGTCAGATAGTAATCATCAATGTAAACGGGACAACTAGTTGCTTGTAATGATCAAGGAACTTCGTGAAAGCCGTAAAGAAGTTAAACCCGGCATAATTAGCTAGCAAAGATCGTCAGAATTTTAGTAAAATCTTAAAGGACTTAGACTCGAAAATCTTAAGTCACAGAAATTCAAAATATAAGGTAGAACAAATTGAAAGGAGTCTCTAAACATAAAATAAATTATTTAAATGGTAACACTTGAAGGACGGCAAAAAATATCTGCAACGATCCTCGCCAAAAATTGCCGGAACACGCAGCCACAGGCGTGCTTCGCAGAAAACACAGTTATTGCGGGTAAATGTTGAGGAAGATGCTCATCAAATTCACTTGCTACTTACGTCGTCCAGCGTTAAACAAGTTGAACCCTGCATGCTTCAACAGCCAGAGCACAACTGCGTCCAACGACTGGTTGCGACCGATCGTGCCACTTAGCCCACTGGACGTGGAATCAAGTAATTTGCCTAGAATCGAAACTTCACAGTAAAACTAAAGGGGAAAAATCCGAGAACAGTTAATCTGTAATTATATCACAGGAAAACAATATTGTTTTTTGTCATTTGTTATCCGATTTCAAAATTGAAATTAAAATATTCTGTGAAGCCTTGGAATACGTGAGAGCTATATCTTACGAGTATCAGTGTCGATAACAGACAAAAATCGTAAAGATTCTCGATTCCTGGAGTGGACGAGCTATCGATATACATCTGTGAGTCAGCACGGTACCCTCAGTGCGCGAGTCCTACTCACACCTGGCCATTTTTTATGACTGCTAAGACATACGGGGCGTTCCCGTTACAAACTTCGAGGACTTTTAGAGAGGAATGAGTATGTAATATTTTGAATAGGAATCAATGTCTGGAAACGTACCGTTTCCGTTCAACGACCGTTTCAAAAAAATGGTTCAAATGGCTCTGAGCACTATGGGACTTGAAAGCTCTGGTCATCAGTCCCCCAGAACTTAGAACTACTTAGACCTAACTAACCTAAGGACATCACACACATCCATGCCCGAGGCAGGATTCGAACCTGCGACCGTAGCAGTCGCACGGTTCCGGACTGCGCGCCTAGAACCGCGAAGACCACCGCGGCCGGCTCAACGACCGTTTCAGTTCAGATGTTTATCTCATCCACTTCTGCCTGAGGAATGGAATTAGGCATGCAGCAGTAAAATTATTAGGTAACAGTTCTTTAGTAAACTAACGAGACATTGAATTATCACTTAGGCACATACGTTCGTATTAACACTTAACGTTAGGGGGTATTTACATTATTCCAAAACAAAATAGAGCCCAGCATACTATATACACAGAATAGTACTGATAAATGACAACAGCGGCTCGATGTAGAGAGCGACCAACGTTGTTACAGACATTGTACCTATGAAGCAGCTTTTGGTGGAGACTCTCCATCCCATGTGGTGGGCCTTCAATTTCCAGTGCAGCGGCCAGAACTCGTGCCATACTGTCGTCTTGTCTGTCCTGTTAGACACTAGGGCAAGCAGCTCTGAGACTTTTCTGTCTTCCTCAGCAGATGCGGACGCGTTACAAATCTGAATTGAAACCGTCATAGAACGGAAACGATACATTTCCGGACATGGGGTCCTATTCAAAATATTTTGTAGTCACTCCCCTTTACAAGTCCTGAAAGTTTGTTACGGGAATTTCCGAACACATTGTATATCTCTGTGGAATGAACAGTTGGTGCGATCCGCTAAAACAGAATGCATGCGCTAGTCTGTGTCTTTCGCAAAATAAAGTATGAAACTGATGGCGGTTATCGTCGCGTGACGTGCCGTCGCAAGGCTGGCCAGGAGCCGCCGCTGGGAATTCGCAGCGTCGGGGCGGAGATGAGTCCCCGCCAGCGGCGCGATACGTCATGGACACGAGGCCGTGGCGGCGGACACTGCAAGATGGGCGCCCACGCCGCGGTGCATCCATCACGCGCGCCGCTCACCCTGCGCCGCGTCGCTGGGGAGCTCGCCTCACGCCGTCTGAACTCTTCTTCATCCACCGAGACCTCCTGCTACAGTACCGCTCGCCCGCCTTTCTCGCCAGCTACTCTGCGGCGCTTGGATCCCTGTAGCCGGGAGGGGATAGGTCGTGACCTCAAAGTGTAATTTGGTCTAGCGCACGCAGTACGGTCACAGTGGCACGGACGTCGGTGGATTACGACGACGGCGGACATCGGCCGAAGACTGCTGAGCGTTTCAAACCACTGTGCCAGTAAGTGCGGAGCGGTCGCAATGCGACAGATTTAGTGGTCCGGACGTTAAGACTTTAGACGACGATCGGTGAAGTTCAGGTTAGTAGTTTTCCTTACGTAGAATCGGCAGACGTTCTCCAACATGAAACGCAAGCCTGGCGAGAAGTCCTCGTATCTCTGTAACCTCCCTTATTATTATTATTAAATGTCGGTAGCTATTTTACTACTTTCAGTTGTTGGAATGAATTGTTGAAATTCACGTTGACAAGTTTTCGCAGTCGCTATCGAGTTTTAATTTCCAGCCGTGGCAGATGTGAGCGGTCATAGTTAGAATACTGAGGAGAGTTTAGTTAAAATAGTGTGGGTGCACGAACGACAACACACAGACAATGAAACAGATGAAGGGATGAGTCCAAGAAAAAGACAGGACACGGAGTGGAAGGAAGAAGACACGCGAAATATATGTGCCGGAGTCTCTGCTTCGACTGACCAATATCCAATGACGTCGACATGTAAAGGTGTTTCTGAATTCGGTATACCGAGGGCAACAATGCGAGATCACATGAAAAAGACATTAAGGTCAGACGTTTATGACTGACGTTCGTAAACGAAATACCGGATACAGACCGGAATGGCCGTGCTTTGTTCAAATGGCTCTGAGCACTATGGACTTAACTTGTGAGGTCATCAGTCCCCTAGAACTTAGAACTACTTAAGCCTAACTAACCGAAGGACATCACACACATGCATGCCCGTGCAGGATTCGAACCTGCGATCGTAACGGTCGCGCGGTTCCAGACTGTAGCGCCTAGAACCGTTCGGTCACCCTGGCCGGCTGCCGTGCTTTGTTAACTCAATTTCCAAACAGAGTGGAATGTGCGAAGGTTATGTTCTCAGATGCATGTGCCATTTATCGCAGCTCAAGTGGTTCAAATAATGCCGTTTGGGCCAAAGAGAATGCACTCTACACGGTCGAGTTAGAAATGAACCGGCCTCACGTAATATATGGGCAGCGATGACATCACATCGTCTGCTTGTACCATACTTTCTTGAAGGGGCTGTGAATGGCGCAAATCATTTACACGTCTTAAAATATAGTTAAAACATCAGTTTGAGGAAAGGTGCCTCATTAAAGGCATATGGTTGCGCTCTCGCAGTGTGTGAGTTCCTAAGTGAACAGGTCGTGTTCATCGTCAACACAAGCTCCCTTGAATGGTCAGCAAGAAGTCCTGATCTCACCACACCTCGGCAACTCGTTATGGGGAGTTACTAAGGCGCATGTTTCGCCACGTCGTTATCCTACAAGCGAAGAACTGTGAAATGCTGTTGAGGAAGCATTTCGAACTGTAACACCGGACACGATAAAAATATGCCAAGAAGAACATGTGAGGTATGGAAATGTGTTAAGAGCGTGATGAGGAACATACTGATATACTTAAAGTACGTACTTCGGCTAGACCAAATCACATCCCATCAATTAGCATTCCGTACTAGATGGTACGCGGACTTCTCGCCCACTGTGTATGTACTGTATCTGTTAAGTTTACATAAAGAAAATAGTGGTTTATTGAATCCTTAGGATGAAAAATACCATCATAGCTCGGAATCTAAGAACTGAAATCGCAGCTGTACTGCAAATGTTAGGCGTACATTACAATCTCAAAAACCAACTTGTTAAAGGGAGAAGGGTGGCGTGTCTTCCGTTCAGAGATACTCTAAGGGATCTGCTTTGGATTGTGGTAAGGGGACATCAGCTGTCGATCAGTTGTTACTATTATGATTATATTGGTGTTTTTACGCCAGTAGGATGGTGATACTGTTCTTTGTGGTAGTTTGCAAATCTTGTCTCTGTTTTCCCGCCTACGAATGGTTTAGGTATTCATATTATCTCGTCCTAAAATTTATGTTTGTCCTGCAAACGTACGCTGCATGACAGGCTCTGAAGGTTAATTCACTCAAGTCTAGCGTGCTGAATTTATTTGCAGTTGTTCCGAGTATTTGTAATCTTTCTCTTCAGTGTCATCACGAATCATCTCGATTATGTGTGTTTAGCAGAACGTTCCTCTCTGCATCTCGTGTGTTTTTTTTAACATGTTTGGTTATTCCAATAACTGTGTTTACGGTTCTCGCCATGTTCTTTTTGATAGCAAAGCCGCAATGCAACGCTCGCCTCCAAGCATAGAGGCGTCGTGGTATCCATCCTACCCCAGGATGTTTAAATGTAACCTACTTTCCATACGTGGAATAGATTTTAACCTAACCTGCGTGGCTCCGCAAAAATCTGACGGAAGAGATACGACGCAGTCTGACCTAGCTGTGGGCCGATGTTGTCGGGCGATCTCTGGCGACGGCGTGTAACGACCGTTGTCGGTGTCACTGTGAATATAGCCTTAGATAATGCTGCGTTATAAGCTCCTTGGTTGAAAGGACGCCACGAACGCAAGAATACGTTCCTGCGAGGTAGGTAGCGGTTAGAAACAGCCAGATAGTGGCAACGCAGCAGATCTGGAGAGCTTCCTCAGACCTCGCTTGTAAGATAAACAGAGCTTTCATAGGAATGGGCGTTCAGGGTGGCAGTAGAATTTACTATATACCGTGACGGGCTGCTGTTGTCTTGCTGGAACCGCGTTTCCACGTAGGGGCCAGCAGTGATCACTCAGCCTCATTTCTGTCGGTATCCAGCAACAGTCAACACAGAATCCGTGTATCCTGTTTTAATCACAGAAGACCTCGTGGCAGTCGCCATTTTGGCGAAAGTCTGGCTCCAAGGCCTCCCTCTTTTACAGTAATGACAGCGTTTCAAAATTGTCCGAAGTTTTCTATTCGCGAGACGTAATGATCTCGCGCGCGTGTGCGCTCTCGTGCTCTCGTTTCAACCCTACAGCGGCTTCCTTGAAGTCGTTTTGCAACTAGTATTGTTAATTATTGCTTGATCACAGATGAAACATGACACTAGATACTAGGGCACTCCATCACGATTTCTGTGCTTAATATTCGCTTTCCTGATAGTTTCTAATTCTTAAATGCAGAATGCGTTTCTATTTGTGAGTTCAGGTAGTTACATTTGGTGTCTTCCCATTATTAATTATGATAGTGGTGCGGCCGTTTCTGTACACACACACACACAAATGAAATTTTGGTTTTTTTAGCTGTGCTCCAAACCCAGGTATATGCTTTTATAAATAGGATGTCGCAGGAAGAATGTTTCATATTCAGGGATATGGCAGGAACGAGCATTAGAAGCAAAAGTCTACTAAACATGGGCTCTAAAATGCATAGCTTCGGGCTAGAACACTTCATCTTCGCTACTGTGGAACATGTCTCTTCTAGCTCCTAAATCAAGCATTTTACGGAATCCATGTCATGTGTACTAGGCAATTTTTTTTTTCTTTTGGTCCTAACTGCCGCCTCCCAAAATACGGAAAGCAAAGGCCTTGCAGTAGGAGACACTGGCTTCGCAGTTTGGGTGAGGAAGTGCTAATAGCTCTTCAGCTATGCATTTTACAGTTGAAGTTTCGAAGACTTTTTTGCTTCGAATGGTGGTTCCTGTGATATTGAAATACCGTACTGTTCGGGGTCTGCACGGATGGGGGAAACGCTACTGCATCGACAAGCCTTTTATTTGCCAAATTAACAGAAGATGGGTGAGCTTCAATAAACTATGTTTATCGTTCAACAGTAATTCAACATCTTTGTCTGAAACAGTGTGAGATCAGTCTATTAGCCGTCACAACGTTTACACTATTTATGTAACGACCAGACTAATGTTTCCGAGAAAAAAGGTCTTTAACTAAGATATGTGTGCTATGCTTCTTTCGTGCACAAAATGTTGGATGCTGGCCCCCCTTTCTCAGAGCACACGGTCTTTGCCAAATAATAGAAAGAAATAATCATAGCCACTGTATCCCGGGAAACACTGCGGCTGAAAGCCAGTGCCAACAGAATTTTGTAACTAGCTTTCGGACCGTGCCAATTGAGCCATCTTTTTAGTGGAGTATCAATTACCGCGATACGAATTTAAGGACAACACAACGCCCAGTCCCCGAGCGCTGATAACCACCGACTCTGCCGGGAATCGAACCCGGTCACCTGCGCTCGCAGCTCCGAGGCAGACAATGGCAGTAGAAGCTTCGTTATTTTTGTTTATGCTTTGGTGCACGGCCAGTACAAATTTCTTTACAGATGACATTACAGTTATCCTGTCTCACTGCTGTATGATATTGCTTGATAGTCCTTGAGAGAGGGAAATTGGGAGCTACTGTAAAAAAAAGAAAAAAAAGCACGAAAATAGCTGCTTTGAAACAGTGGTGGTTACCTTTTCCTTCATTCTTCTTCTTGACGTCCAGTGTGAATAGAGTTCCATTATGTGTTACGAAGATGGGTCACTGTTTTAGCAACTTTACTTACAAAACCGGTTGCAAGAGCAAGGTATGCGGAACTACACGTGTCGAACCGTCGCTCTTAAGGCTAGTTCCGCCGGCGGCATCTTTACGACGGTCACGCTTTTGAGAAATTACTGGCTGTCCCCCGTTCCTACACGTCAGCACGGGGACCGGCCGACCAGCGAGTCGCTGCGTGAATTGGCTGGGGGTTGGTGGAGTGAGGGCGGTGGCGGGGGTGCGGGCGGAGGCTGGAAGACCTAAGGAGGGCGGCGACGGCGAAACTCGACCCCGCGGCGGCCGCGGCGGCTGCGCGGCTGCGAGAGCCATTGTGCGGCTCTGCCCAGCTGACGACCGCACGCCATTGTCGCTGCGCCTTCGGTTTCTTCGCCGCTGATTGGCCCGGACCGGCTCCCCGCGCCCTCGCGCCGAGGCGACAGACCGTCCGCTCTCCGACTAGGTCGAAACACACACTATACTGTCTGTGCGTTACAAGCATCGGTCGATAAGTACGCCGGTGGCTCAAAGGACTTTTTTGAGCTATGGAGAACATCCTACTGACTCTTTGAAACTGAAAGCCCGTAAATTTTGTACTGCATGAGGCCGCCTTTCCGCACCTCGATCGATACGAGAACAAATACAACCTCAGTGAGGTGCGACAATGCACAGTTAAGTATTTCAGGGTTCACGCAGAGTTTTGCGGTTGCTGGTTTTTGAGCACGCGCCGCGCAGCTGTCGGTTTAAGAGAAGTCTGCGCTTGTGGTCCGTCCAGAACAATCGATCTGAGGAAGTACTCGAAATACAGTTGAACAGTGCGCTGAATTTTACGCTCGTGCGGTGGAAGAATACAGGGTATGTCAGGAGACGAGGTGCTGTACATGCTTTGAGGAGCGATTCTGAACAAAAAATGTGAACATCTGTCCTAAAATATGAGCAACTGTACAAATATAGATGATGATAAATAAAAGATTGTGTTGTAATGTTTTGTTTAAACGTGTAAATTTCATCATAGAAGACGTTCAGAAATTTCATCATAGAAGACGTTCAGAAATTTCATCATAGAAGACGTTCAGAAATTTCGTCACTTGCAGTGCATTTGGCAGCTCCTATATACGGCTGCTGTGTTACTGATCTGAATTCATTCCTACAGTCCTTTACTTGAGGACATCCATGTAGAATACGAGCGTCACCACAAATGGTGATCCAATAGGAAAGACATCGGTGTCCAAGAAATGACTACACGGCGATCTATCCAACGTCCAGCGTGGTACTGTGTCACTAGTCGTACGGAATGTGCAGGAGCTCCTTTGTGCTGAAATTATATGCGACGTCGTGTTGCCGAAGGAATATCTTCAAAGTTTTCTGGAAGCACATTTTGAAGGAAATCAAAATATCATAAACTGTTAAGACGGTCATCTAAAACAGGTAGACCGTTTAGTCGATCATCAATAATACTGCATCTGAATGGTCGGTGAAAACGACACTCCGTGGACTTACGTCGCTTAGCTTACATTCGCATGTGAGTGCTGATGGACATGCGACTGACTCCAGTGGTTTTCAAACAGCTATGTTTAAGAGATGGTTAAGAAAAGGACATGCGTACAGTTGAACTTCATTGTTCAGAATCACCAATACTACTATCCCTCAAAGCATGAACGTTGCTTCCTGGCTCATCCTGTGTTGAACAGTAACTCGCACGTAGGGAATGTCGTCTTGCAAGAGTGAAGCGTTCATGAAAGTGGAAGTTTTACTCGATTCTCGTGGCACGGTTTTGTTACTGTAGTTCAAAAACAGCTTTCGATAAACGATTTAATACACTAATGGTGCCACCTCAGTCCATTGTGCTTCACAAATTCCGCCCAATCGATCATCAAATAGTGCCAATGCTCATACAATACATAATTGGTAAGGAGAAAGTAATTATCAGCCAAGTCAGGAAACTAGAGATCTTAAAATGGACAACAACAGTCCATAGTTAAAAGTGGAATAAAGCATTTGGAGGAAAGACGAAGTCCAATACTAAGCAAAGCAGGGGAGGCAGAAAGCAGGCGCAATGGGGGTCACGAGTAACTGTTCCTGCGCCGACGGAAATGGAATGGGGTTACACCATCAAGCGCCAGTCTGACATTCATCAAACGTCGTTCAGAAGTTCATCACGTAACATATTAAATGATGCTTTCATTCCAGATGAGTTACCAGCTTCAGTGTGCGGCAGGAATGCACTCCAGCGTTCCTCTAGGCATGGAAGCAAACAGCCTTAGTCGGTTTTGACCTCGTAATCACGTTGATAGTGTGACGTTCAGCTGGGCGTAAATGAGAAGTGTGTGAGAGAAGTAGAAGATTGGGTTTAGCCTGTTACTGGTGGAGCATGGAGGTAGGAAGCTAATACACGTCGTATTAGGAACCAGACGTTGCATTTCGTAGTGCATGTAATGCGGCGCTTGTTTGTTTCCTTGCATAGGCAACGTGAGGAAAGTAGCGATGCAGCAAGACCGATATGATGTAGTCGCTGATTCTTGGGAAACTTGCCGTTGACATTTGGTACCAAAACGCGGTGATCTCAGACGGGAGGAAAGGTGTATGCACAGTTTTCCTCACCGTCGATCATTGGAGATCTGGGCGTTGTGTCTCCAATGTGTTGCGGAGGGCTGAGGAGGAGGAGGAGGAGGAGAAGGAGGAGGAGGAGGAGGAGAAGGAGGAGGAGGAGGAGGGGGGGGGGGGTGTGTGCATCAACAACAACTTACAAAAGTCTTTCGCCCAGGTGGGTATTGTTGGTGTATTGTTGTTCATAACCAAGTTCAGCGAAATAGGTGGAAATGTGAGACAACACTGGAGCAATGTGCGCCACAGCCGGCCGGAGTGGCCGTGCTCTAGTCTGGAACCGAGCGACCGCTACGGTCGCAGATTCGAATCCTACCTCGGGCATGGATATGCGTGATATCCTTAGATTAGTTAGGTTTAATTAGTTCTAAGTTCTAGGCGACTGATGACCTCAGCAGTTAAGTCGGTGTGTGTGTGTGTGTGTGTGTGTGTGTGTGTGTGTGTGTGTGTGTGTGTGTGTCGGTCGACCGTAGTGGGGCGTATAAATTGATGGCCTAGGTATCAAATACTGTGAGGACCATACCGTGTTACGATATAACAAAAACATCTGTGACTGGGATCGCTTCCCGAATGAAGAGGGCCGCTCTGCACTCTGTATGACTGAACAGCTCTAACCCATAGACAGTCCGAAAGATGACAAGAGACACCGTTTGTAGAAGGACGTCGTCAACTTGTGACGCCGTGAGCATGTCACTGTATTGTTGATCACTTTGGTATTTAGCGTTGCGATCTTGTATGTTGGCGTTGGGAGCGAATTTGCAATCATCAGAAGCAGCCGCTCGTTGTGTCACGGAGTGGATAGAAGCTCTGTTTAGTACCTGTGCAGGACTGTGGCTGCATCTCTGATTGATGTGCCGATTCATCCTCGACGTCGTCGCCCCACTGCCCTATGTGTAGGGTGGGGGAGGGGGAAGACGGAGTAATATCCAGATGGTCTTCTCTGAAGAGGAGGTAGTCTTATGACGACTGCGAGGAGATTGTGGTCTCAAACCGCGCGACGGACGGGGAAACATAGTATTCAATGGCGCCAAGATAACCATCGCACAACGGTTTCCGTTACTGTTGCCATCGGATGGTCATCGTAATTGGTCTTCCAGCCGAGCAGGATCAGCGGCGTCATGGAGAAGGCCGCTGGGTGCCGTGACTGATCGACGGCGACGTTTACGTCGATGTGGTGGTCGTTGTTTACGACGTGTTCTTCCGTATCAGATGAGAGCAACGAGGTGCGACGTTGCGACTTGAAGGCCGCCGTACGCTAGAAAAATGTGTCCAGTGTCCGTGGGATGGAGTTACTTCTTCCACTGTGAGGTGGGGAAGACGGTTGTAAGGCGGCCTCCCCGTTGTTAGTAACCGCAACGACGTCCGAATGGTGGTGGGGAGACATATGGCGTTGTCGGGGTGGCCACAGCGACGGACTTAGAGTTGTCGCGGTGAATGCCGCCGCATAAGTCACCGGCAAGACTGTCATAGTGGTCTAGGTGGCACGTCCGTAAGTGGGAGTTGCCCAATACATCACTGAACGCATTCTGACGGTAGATGGCCGCCTTTTCCGCAACCAGAGCATGTGCGTTGTTGACTATCGTACAAAATGTTGGTCCTGTAAACTTCGATCCGGATGTAGGAGGGTACATGGCTCCAAAGTCCGTCGGAAACTTGGCGAAAACCGTTCGGGGTAGGATATATCCTGAACTGTGCCCACTTCTCGATAAACACGCTGACGGTTATGAGACCGAGACTAGCATGGTCAATGGTGACGGCTCCTACGTTGCCGTTGGACTGACAAGCGTATTCCACGGTGGTCCTCTCGTATAATTTTCTCATGCTGCGTCGTCAGTCATTCTCACATAGACAGTAGATTATTACTGACGGTGAAAAGATTGGTCCCGATGATGTAGTTCGGTGTTATCTGCGCTTCGGCGCGCGGGTATCGTTACACATCGAGCACCTTGGGAGGGGCGAAATCGGGGCAAAAATTAAATCGCAGTGTCGCCTTGCGATAGTAAGATTCCACGGGGTATTACCGTTATTAGGCAAACGACGACACGCGCCTACGGCCGCGGTAAACACAAATACCGGGTAGCTGCGCCTCGCTGCGGAACACGGACACATGTCCGCACCGTAACACCGCCGGCGGCTGGTGGGTGTCGATGATGATGAAATGATGGTCACAACACAACACCCAGTCCCCGAGCGGAGAATCAAAAGCGGGACCGCTGCACGGCAGTCATGCGCGTTGATCACTCAGCTAAGTTGTTGGACACAGACAGGATGATGGGACATACGAACTACGACATGAGAGAGTAACTTTCATGCTTTCGTGGTAGTAGAACAGCGGTTCCAAACCTGGGGTAATTACTACTCCCCCGTCCCATCCGAGGGGTAAAATTAAATTCTGTGAGGTAAGGGCTTAGTTGTGTTTTTGGTCGCAAAATATTTTTAATAGATCGTTACTATTATTACTATTATACATGTCTGAAATTCCGACTATGTAAGTTAACAGTGATCACTTTTTCTTCATATACTAGCATTAATGCATGTCAGAATGTGGTGAAGGGTACAGCTAGTGAAAGGCGTGTATGAATATACTTTTCCTCAGATAGCGTAATTACTATCCTCCAGCTATGGTAGTAAAACGGAGATACGTTCAAGACATATGCTTAAATGTCTCTTGAGACTGCCTTTTCCCCACTTGCAGTTAGTTCATGAAATAGACCAGGAATTGCTTCCTTACTCGCTCCACAACAATAAACGAACCAACTGGCACTTCAACATCAGTAGCTATTATGTTAGTGACTCATTAGTTCTTGGTTTAATACAGCACCTACAAAAACAAAATGTCCTTTAACTTTCGTCATTTTAAAAGTAAATGTTCAGAGAGAAATCTTTCTTTCTACAGTTTAGTTA
Organism: Schistocerca piceifrons; assembly: GCF_021461385.2. Lineage (NCBI taxonomy): Eukaryota > Metazoa > Arthropoda > Insecta > Orthoptera > Acrididae > Schistocerca > Schistocerca piceifrons. The sequence goes on from NC_060144.1 coordinate 248,290,371, forward strand.
GGCATTCATGTTGTCAAGTAAGTTTGGGAGCTACTATACAAGATAGAGCTGTATAGACTGTCAGACGGAATATGTCTTAACAAATCATTGAGGACGTTTCTTGCAATTGCTACTATGACGAAGAACGCGGCAGGTGTCGTTATACGATTTCCCAGAAACTTATCTCAGTAAAAGAGGAGCCAAAATAAGCGAAAACATGTTTTGGCATACCTGCAGATAATCGACCGTTTTAGAGAAACCGACCGTCAAAGTTTTCGACGTAATTTAGATATCTCTTACCACTTGATACGCTCAGCCCAACTGGTGGCACAGGGGCTAGCATCACGGCTTCTCACCTTTGACCTCCCATGTTTGAAACTGATCATTGCTTTTACTTCATTTCCCTATTCGTGTCCGTAGAAGATTATTATACGAATGTTTAAAGTTTAGGGGTACAAGGGCATTATATTACTAGTAAATTTAGAGCTGGGTTTCACAAAAGTGTCACCTTATTATTGTATAACATACTTCTATATGGTATTTTCAGGGGTTAAAATCTTCTTAATTTTCATATTCTTGTGTTTCATTCTTACGTCAATTCTTAATCCTTGCGTTATATTTGTTATGTAAATTCTGAAGGAAGACAGTGGGCATTACATTGGCTTCTACTGCTAGTAGAAACATTCTCAACATCACGAAGGCAGGTCTGCCACAGCAACATTGTTTCTTATAAATCTCACTCGGGAGAGAATCGTCATGAACATTGCTAAAGATTTCACGTGTTAGCAATAATTTCGCGATTACTTTTACGGTAACTGACTCTCGCGATTGATTACGAATCACGTTGAACTACAGTAATTTCATCAAAAGCAATCTGAAATAGAGGAACTATCAGTAAACGAACAGGGGCAACATTAATCCAATACTTACTCCATGAAACTTCGTGTAGCAGTCTTCTACAGGCATGGGTAAACAAACGAGAAAAATTAATAATAATAATAATAATAATAATGTTTCGAACACGGAGCGCAAAAATGTGAAGTCGCTGCGCTAGCCACTGTGCCGCGGCTTCGGTTAAAGAATTTATTCCCTAACAGGCACGTAAACTATCTCGCAAAATGTGACCGTCGTTTCCTCAGAAACAGTAAAGTATCTAAGGATAAGTCGGACCAGTATTTTCTTACTCTGACACCTCTTCCACGGAACGAAGTTTCTGGGAAACGCGGTTACGGCACCTGCGTGTTGTCATCGTGAGATGCAGAGATACACAGGAGATGAACTCGTGGCGGGCAGCATCAAACCAGTAAAACAAAAACAAAATTGCACTGCTGTGAAGCAGCCATGGTTGTCAGCTGCTGCAGTTTAAATGCCAAGATTCCCTTTAACGTGCTCGTTGTGACTAACAGCACGTGACATCCCGTCTAGTGGCCATACTAGCAACAGGCAACTCACCGACTGCGGGTTTACGCGGCGTCCAGAGGCACTCAGATACACGACATTGTGTTATAGTCGAACTGGCATTACAGGTTGCATATTGGCACATAACGAACGTCAGGCAGGTCGATTGCCGGCTCCTGCGGGGGAAGGTAGCGTGTAATACGTTGCGGTCGGCGGAGCGTTGCTGTAAACGCAAATGGACTGGGCGCTCGCTGAAATGTGGCGCGCTTTCGGCGACCGCCGTGCGCGGCCCCGGGAGGAAGGCTGTGGCCGCCATTAAGGGCCGGGGTAATTAAGTGGCCAGCGCAGGTGCCGCGCAGTTTGTTCTCCGCAGACGGTCTGCGACCCCGGGCCCCGGCTCCCGAGAGGCGGCAGTCGCCTGCAGTCGGCCGGACACGCCACAATTACAACCAATTTCTGCAAACGCGCGCTAATTTTAGCGGCCGGCCCCAACTGCACGTCCGCTCGTTAACTGCTTTGCAGGCGAATTCGCTGCGACCAACTTGCCTCAGTGCGCGTTTCACCTTGAGTCGCTTGACCTCCTTTTCACGACGATGATATGCAGTATTTGTGACGAAATAAGGGCGAGTCAGTTCGATAACTTGTGTTATATAATAAAATTTTATACACGCACTGACTCACATCCTTCTCCCCCCCCCCCCTCCCCCCCCCCTCCCGTAGTGTCTTCCTGTTGTATAGGGTCCCTTGTTAAATTGACTAGCTGTGAAACTGGCGTTGCACAGATATGTGTTTACTCAAGTCTTGAGTTAGTGTCTCTCTTTCTTCCCCCAAACTCTTGCTTGTCACCTCTGTCAGTCTCGGCCCCCCCCCCCCCTCCCCCCGTCTCGAGGAATCGTTAGCGCAAGGATTTCACCCGGAACAAGTCCCGCCCACTCACCCCCGGTTTTCCCGGTCTTTGTTCGGCGCCTGGGCATCGTTTCAGTTGACCCACGTGGCTTACCGCGTTCGGCTGCACTTGGAGTGAATGTTAAATTAACATCTTGCTAGGTCTTAAATTTTCCCAGGTAGTTAAAAGACACATTACAAGAAACGTGCACAGTTGTCCTCAGCTGTGCCAGGTACTTCCACAGCAAAAATAACACAAAACAAAGTAGCACTGAATTCTTTAAATACGAGAACTCAGTATCCAGATGAATAGGCTATGAAGAAACATACTTCTATGTGAGGAAAAGCACCCAAAGCTAGAACAGGATAACCCTACCCTCAAAGAATAATTTGTTTGGAGAAAGAGGAACCACAGTATACTTGACACTTAAGTTTCAGAACTCAGACAGTATATGTGAAACAAGCACCAATGTTCACTATACTTCCAGAGGGCATCAAAATTACTTTGTTGTTGCTAGATCGATCCAAGCTGATTTCGCGTGCTATTCACTGAATAGTTTTGCTGAAAAATTTTACGGGTGAAAGAAGAACTAGCACAGCATGAAGGACGTTTTACAGCCATGAACACCGCAGCATATATTTCCTCCATAACTGCTCTGTGACAAACATAAACATCACATTATTATTTTTTTTAAATGGTTTGAATGACATTTACGAAATTAATAAATCTTTTGGTTAAAAACAGACAGGACAAAGAATAACGACACATTATTTTCCTGAGATATAGCATATAGCATATAGGTCACTAATCACACAGAAACAGCTACAATTCTTTGTAATCTCGTTTATAATGCGCAGGTATGGTACTGGAAGAATTTACAAGTTAAAATTCACCCATTACCCATGCAAATACTAACGAAATATGTCATACATGCAAATATCTTACTGCTTTCATTAGGCATTTCTACTTTATGACATTCTTATATTCTTTAATTTTCGTGAGCTACTATGAGGGCCTACATAAACAAAACAACCTTCACTTATTTCTATATAACGGTGATTTTAGACAACAGAGTTATTCGAGTGCATCCGTGGCTTTACTGCCGACATGACAGATTCAAGACCATTGCTTTCGCATTGTATGTTTGCTCTGCTGTTTCCCTCAAATAAACGTATTATAGTAAGTGAATTCGTTAATGAAAATTTCTCCTTATTGCCCTTAAATAACATCACGTTATTTTTTGTATTGCTGGCGATGCTTTCAATTCTCTATAAATATTTTTATTTCTTTAATAATGCAGATTCATATTACATTACTATCCAGAAAAGCTTAAATGTCTTATCGTTACTGAATTTCATCACAGTATAACACGTGTTGGACTGCGACGATAACAACTTTGTTGTAGCTTCCAGTTTGCGGAACTGGCGGCCGTTTAGGGGAGGGCCTTACACTATGGGTAGGCGTGGAGGGGGGTGAATGGGCGGGACTTGTTCCGGGTGAAATCCTAGCGCTAAGGGCACGTCCCGTCTCGCCTTTTTAGAGAAACCGACCGTCAAAGTATATGGCATAATTTAGATATCTCGTATTACTTGATATGCTCAGCACAACTGGTGGCACAGGGGCTAGCATCGCCCCGCGTGTCTCGCGACCCCACCCCACCACGGAGGGCGCGCCTCGCGCACCCCCCCCCCCCCCCAGGCGTGGGGCGCCTCGCGCACCCCCCCACCCCACCCCCCAAAGCAGGCACGGGGGCGCCTCGCGCACCCCCCACCCCCCCACCCCCCCACCCCCACCCCACAGGCACGGCGCGCGTGTCGCGCCCCCACGCATTTCAGCAGTCAATTAAGGACACATCTGCCGGTAACTTCTTCTGTCCAATGGATTGGTCACAGTGGACCAGTCTAATGGCCACCAAGATCACCTGATCTGTTAACAGCCGATGTTTTTCTTTTGAGGATATCTGAAGAGTGTTGTGTCTGAAGCACTTGGGTATCTGAAGATCCTTGTGTGTGAAACGGTTGTTACATCTGGTGAAACCTAGTGGGCAGGATTGTCGTGGCAGCAGGATGTCTTCGAGGCACACGAGGTATCTTCAATAGGGTGTACCATTCAATGCAGTGTCAATGTCAGGCATGTCGCGATGCATCTGGAAAAAACACTGTGCATCGTCTATTTGTAGCAGTTGACTAAATAACTGCAACACCATTTAGTAGCCCCAGATGTCCTTTCAGACCCCTTGTTCCTATGCGATTACTACTCATTGTTGTTTGCCCGACGTGGTCATGCTAGTTCGTAACCTTTTTTTAATCACTCTGTGTAATTAATTATTTTCACGCATATTTTTACACATGTTCGACCTGTTCTTCTAGCGAATTTCGCCCTGCAGTTCAATTTTCACGCAGTTGAATGTTTATGACGACGTACCTCGTGACCTACGTGCTTGTACAGTGATGTATGAGGTGTGTGACAGAAGTGATTGGTCTGAGTTTTATCTACCAAAGTTTTTTTTTTTTTTTTTCAACAAACAGTATTGTCCCCTTCAAATTATTGCCCTTCAGGAGCTTTACACCGGTGGAGTCGTGTCCCAATGTTGGTAGCAGTGCTGAAAGTCTTCAACTAGCAGGGCCCTTAACATGTCCATTGCATTCTTTTGAACATTCTCCAGATTGTCCAAATGAGGACCTTTCAAGTAATTTTTTAATTTCTGGAAAAGAAAAAGAAGTCAAAAAGAATCAGACCCCAGGGGAATGGGGATGCTGCCTAACAACATGAAAACCTTTTGAAGTAAAAAATTCCGTGATATATGTGGCCATGTGGCATGGGGCCTTGTCAGGATGCAGCAGCCCCTTGTCTGCAATGTCCAGTCTCACTTGATTCAGCCTTTTCTTAAGCCTTTCAAGGACTTCTTTGTAAAACACTTGGTTAACATTTTTTTCCTCGAAGAATAAGAGCACGCACACGTACGACTTTGTCGTCGGCTTCTGAAGTTGGTCTGCTTTAGTGAAGTTCATCTTCGTGTTCTCGGCTTTCGAAAAAGGTTTGTACCAGCGAAAAACATGTGCTTTTTACAAGGAATGTTCCCCGTAGGACTGTTCAAACCTTTCATACGTCATACATACGATTTCCTCAAACTTGATCATATATCGTTGCTCTAAATTCGTCTGTCCCATTTTCGTAACACAACAAAGACACAACTTCACTGATGGTGTTCTCAAAAATCACATAATGGCTCTAGGGAGCCGAAACTCGGAGTGAGCATCTATAAGTGATGCACATGCTGCTCTACCCAAGTAGAACAACACAGCATTGTGAGATTACCAGCCTCATTACTTTCTCACACACGTCGTACTTTTGTACGTACATTCAGCGGCAGATGCGAGTACTGTCTGCAGGAAGTGTTGCGAACAGAGTTAGTAGCAACGAAGTAATAAATTTAAACGTCATGTGGCAGTTTTAGCGCATGAACAGTGAAGCTGCAGTTATCGATAAACTTTTTACCTTTCACGGCAGTTCCTTCCAGACAGTAAGAGCTTCGTTTACTAGTTTTGATAGAAACTAGTCGAGTGGTTTAGAACATGTGGTACATGCATACATCTTGTCCGCACAGTCGTCAGTCAACATTGTCGGTTTTCGTATTTAGGGGCACTGAATGAGTGGGCTTCCACTGCTAACTGTCCCAAGCTGCTGTACCCGAGCGCTAAAGTTCAGTGAAAATATACACTCCTGGAAATTGAAATAAGAACACCGTGAATTCATTGTCCCAGGAAGGGGAAACTTTATTGACACATTCCTGGGGTCAGATACATCACATGATCACACTGACAGAACCACAGGCACGTAGACACAGGCAACAGAGCATGCACAATGTCGGCACTAGTACAGTGTATATCCACCTTTCGCAGCAATGCAGGCTGTTATTCTCCCATGGAGACGATCGTAGAGATGCTGGATGTAGTCCTGTGGAACGGCTTGCCATGCCATTTCCACCTGGCGCCTCAGTTGGATCAGCGTTCGTGCTGGACGTGCAGACCGCGTGAGACGACGCTTCATCCAGTCCCAAACATGCTCAATGGGGGATAGATCCGGAGATCTTGCTGGCCAGGGTAGTTGACTTACACCTTCTAGAGCACGTTGGGTGGCACGGGATACATGCGGACGTGCATTGTCCTGTTGGAACAGCAAGTTCCCTTGCCGGTCTAGGAATGGTAGAACGATGGGTTCGATGACGGTTTGGATGTACCGTGCACTATTCAGTGCCCCCTCGACGATCACCAGTGGTGTACGGCCAGTGTAGGAGATCGTTCCCCACACCATGATGCCGGGTATTGGCCCTGTGTGCCTCGGTCATATGCAGTCCTGATTGTGGCGCTCACCTACACGGCGCCAAACACGCATACGACCATCATTGGCACCAAGGCAGAAGCGACTCTCATCACTGAAGACGACACGTCTCCATTCGTCCCTCCATTCACGCCTGTCGCGACACCACTGGAGGCGGGCTGCACGATGTTGGGGCGTGAGCGGAAGACGGCCTAACGGTGTGCGGGACCGTAGCCCAGCTTCATGGAGACGGTTGCGAATGGTCCTCGCCGATACCCCAGGAGCAACAGTGTCCCTAATTTGCTGGGAAGTGGCGGTGCGGTCCCCTACGGCACTGCGTAGGATCCTACGGTCTTGGCGTGCATCCGTGCGTCGCTGCGGTCCGGTCCCAGGTCGACGGGCACGTGCACCTTCCGCCGACCACTAGCGACAACATCGATGTACTGTGGAGACCTCACGCCCCACGTGTTGAGCAATTCGGCGGTACGTCCACCCGGCCACCCGCATGCCCACTATACGCCCTCGCTCAAAGTCCGTCAACTGCACATACGGTTCACGTCCACGCTGTCGCGGCATGCTACCAGTGTTAAAGACTGCGATGGAGCTCCGTATGCCACGGCAAACTGGCTGACACTGACGGCGGCGGTGCACAAATGCTGCGCAGCTAGCGCCATTCGACGGCCAACACCGCGGTTCCTGGTGTGTCCGCTGTGCCGTGCTTGTGATCATTGCTTGTACAGCCTTCTCGCAGTGTCCGGAGCAAGTATGGTGGGTCTGACACACCGGTGTCAATGTGTTCTTTTTTCCATTTCCAGGAGTGTAGTTCTTTCGATTCTGGCTCGGGTGAAACGTCCGTCAAAAAGCGGTCTAACACAAAAACCTCCGATAGTGTGCAACGGATAATTGTTTAAAGTCGCCTTGGGATGCTAAATGTGCATCTCACTGCCTATATATACGTAATTATTACAACGGTAAAAGTTCCGCTGATCAAGGTGAATATCAATCTCAGATAGTAAAAATCTCGTTCAAGGAATAACTCTCTCTCCCTGTAATATCTCACACGTAAATGAAAATTAAATTGAACTGTAATGTAATAAGTTCAAACCACGTCGTCATCCAGTCGCTTAGATACTCTGGTCACATAAAAGAAACGAATGAATCGCTGAACAAAAAAAATCTTGACTTTAATTTGTAAAACACATTATACTCCTTGCGCCTCCTATAGACCCAAGTAACTGTCAAGTTTATCAAACGGTATTACGTTCAACTAAATGTTAATAAATCTGACCTGATGCAGTAAGTGATATGCATCAGTCTCAAAAGAATACACAAGTCCGACTGATGCATTACAATACCTATGGTATCGAAGCAATACAAAGGCGAACCGCTAGATTTGCTACCAGTAGTTTCGGTAAACATGGGAATATTACTGAGATGATACTTCCTGGCAGATTAAAAATGTGTGCCGGACCGGCCCTCTAGCCTTTCGCGGGCAAGTGCTCTGCCATTTGAGCCACCCAAGCACGACTCACGACCCATCCTCGGAGCTTTACTTCCCCCAGTACCTAATCTCCCACATCGTAAACTTCACTGTAGCTCTCCTGCGTAAGTTGTGGGACTAACACTGTGGAAGAAAGGCTATTGTGAAGACATGGCTTAGCCACAGCATGGGAGATCGTTTTCAGGATGAATTTTTACGCTGCAGCAGAAATTTCATATCAGCGATACTCCGCTGCAGAGAGAGAAATTAGTTCTAGAGATGTTTCGTAAATTCAAATAGGGGAATCTCTGAAAAAAAAAAGATGTTCCTTTTCGCGAAAAGCTATTGAGAAAGTTTAGAGAACCGGCATTTCAAGTTCACTGCAGAACATGTCTACTGCTGCCAACATTTCGCGTAAGGACCACGAAGATACGAAAAGGCTAATTAGGGCTGGTATGGAAGTACACAGTCAGTCGTGTTTGTTTCTCTCGGAAACGACTTGTAGTGGTTCAAGGTACCCTCGGCCGTGCACCACAGGGTGGCTTGCAGAGAATAAATGAAGATGTAATGTAAATATGCACCGACATTTCTTGCCCATATATTGATGCTGAAGAGAACGTGAAGTCTCATCGCCATGATTGCTCGAGGATTTGCTTCAACCTACACGTGCGTATAGTGACAATATACCACGCCATATGTCATGAATCCTGCTCCATCTGAAAATAAAATTCACGCTGTGAACTGCGGATCTTCAGCCCATATCTCAACACGTATTGGTTTCCGGACATATGAACACCCTTTCCTGCTGTGTATCTCGTTCAGATTTCGTTGAATTGTTTTGAACGGTCCCTTGTGATGCCAATGTGTAAATTAGAGCAACATTGTGGTTGCGCAACACTCCAAAGGCGTGTGATAATGTTGGAGATTCACGATGTCCTTAGAGAAAGAATCGTCTGGAGGGTGTCAGCATTGTCGAAATGGGTCAAGAACGTCGTTTTGTTGCTCATCGCACTGTAAACTGTCGATTTCGGTGTCGAAATGTGTGTGAAATGTCGATTCTGAGTTATGACGTGTCTGCAACCCATTCCTCGGCCACCCATAAAAAAAACCGTATAATTTCAACGCTGGGCGCGGTTCTGGCTTCCATCACAGACACCCAAAAAGGAGTGGAATGTGGGTAAGATGGTTATGACGACCTTCCCATCCCGTGACGTGTTCACTGTGCCGTTGCACAGAATTCTTGAAATCTGGTGCCACTGTGACATCATTACCCCAGCTCTAACCACACATGGCCTTCTAAGCCCTGGGTTATTTTCGCATGAGTTGACACCTTGCTCTTTCGAAGCCTAAGGGTGACGTCGTGGCACCTATGAGCCAAAATTCAAATATCTGCGTCACAATTAGAGACAATAATGAGGTTTCAAAACATTGTCCCTTTGTGTAGTGCAGTTTCCGTTGTTAGAAGAGATTGTAGTGTTGTAGTTAGATGTTCTGGAAACATTTTGTTTCTATAGGAACTTCTTAGCTTCGAATCGTTTGTTCCTCTTTCAAATATCGTATAAGATACTATTCCCGTAATTGAACTAGTGTCACATTTTAGTTCTGTTCTTTCCTCATCTGAAAAAAAAAAATAACCACTGTTGGTGATACCCTGTGATGATGATCTTCGATATGTATTAGGAACCACATTCGATGACTGGTCGCACAAAATGTGGAATTCCTATCCCCATGTGTCATACCTGTAACGGGTACGTATAATTTCCTATTTTATAGATAAGAATCAAGTAAAACACCTTGTTGTGTCGACAGTTACGAAGTATTTTAACATTTTTGGTTCACCTTGGAGAAAGACAAAAGTCACAACGTACTACCAGTACGCTTACAGATACTTTTACGTGGCGCACGTCAAATGCATTTTCTGAAACTATCTTTTGGTAATAAACTAATGCGTTTCTCCAGAAAAGGGAAGAAAATTACAGGATTTGGATTAGAAAAAGTCAATGTGGAACATTGCCTTAAAAATGACGAAAAAAAAAGGAATTCACTTTATTTTGACCGAGTAGGAAGGGGGGTGGGGGTGGAGGGAGAGGAGAGATAATACGATTCTGGCTTACCATTGTATAATTGCGGTAAATCCGGAAATCTTCATTTGTTTCCCAGCATGAGTTGTCACGTACTGTTCTAGATACTGTACAAATTCTATGCGCTCAGCTAAGTCTGCGAACCGAATCTGTGCAGCTACACGTCGTACGTGACGTATTTATGAAACAGAGCTAACACGCGGGGTATATGAGCATACATAGCTTATACAAAGCTTTCTGTCATTCGCCATTGGATTATACCGCCAGAATATGACTTTTTGCACGTAGTGCTTCCGTAATAAAACTAATCCAGTTTTCCTTCATGGTAAAGGTTGGATTGCGCTCACAAGCAGGGTATTTCAGTACATATTTTTATTTTTGCAGTTATTGTTTCGCTATCTTTCGCTTAAACATACGTGTCTTTGTGGTGTGCCAGTTGATCTTAAAAGTTTCTCTTCAGCAAAATGTCTAATGCTGATATTAAGAGAAAAGTTACTGATATCTTGTCAGTAGTAATGTTACGAACAGTGGCTTTGTGAAAAAGAAACGGGTAACGCCTTAATGAAATTAGGAAGAGTAACTAACTACCCAAAAAAAAGCAAAAAAAATACTGTTACAGGTTTCCGTCTGAAAGGTCCATAATCGGACGACAAAACATTTTTTTACATAGCTCATCTACAGATTTTTGTTTACAGTAAAATGTTGATTTATATCTGGCTTTTATTTATTCGCTGGCGCTGAAGTCGTTGTTGCCAATGATGGAGCCACAAGGAAACAAATCAGATTTTTTTTATTATTTCGGGCGTAATTCCGAACTATAACAACCCCTATCGTATTTATAACAAGAAATGAAAATCCTTTGACGACTAAGGTTTTTATTGTTATGCTTTGTATTTGCACGTTTGAGAATCAAAACGATACGTGCTTCTTTCAATACACTTGTGGAGATACTCTCGTTGAGCTCGGGTAGTACTTCGAATGGAATGGGATGGATGGATGGATGGATGGATGGATGGATGGATGGATGATGTATTCAGTAGCTGTTGTTTTGCATAAATTCTCTCTGTTCCCAACTGTAGTGCAATGCAAACAGGTGTCAGCAAAAGCCTGAATTTTTTTCCACTGGTAATCTTGTAATTCTTCTACCATGTCGGAATGTAGTGTTTGCGGTAAGCGTGTACACAGGGAAGTCATAGCGGTGTAAATTTTTTTCAAAATAAGTATCTTAATGTTTTTGGAATCACAGGTCATGAATTTTTGAGCGTTTCAGTATCATTGTTCGTAAACATTTGTTCGGAAGAAATTCTTGCCTTACAGCGTGTTCTATTCCTTTCGACTGTAATTATGGAAACCAGTTTTTTTACTAAAGAAAAAAGTGAAAACAATATCACAATCATTTTATTCAAAGTATACTTCTTAGAGGTGTTCCTGGTGGTGGTGGAACTCTCTTCATTTCGGATTAGCTGCTACAATCTACATACTTCTGAATCTGCTTTGGTCTTCCTCTTTTTCCATTTTCATCCCCCACACCTCAAGCCAATCGGTGTTCCTTAATGTCTCTAAATGTGCCCTATCAACCGACCCTTCTTTTAGTGAATTTGTACCACAGATTTCTTGTCTCCGCAATTCTATTTACTGTCTCCTCATTAGTTACACGATCCCACCCATCTAATACTCAGCATTCTTCAACAACACCCCATTTCTAAAGCCTGTATTTTCTTTCTAAACTGTTGATTGCCCATGTTTCACTTCCATACGTGGCTACACTCCATACAAATAAGTCAACCTATATTCGACGTAACAAATTTCCTTTCTTCATAAACTCTTTCCTTAACATTGCAAGTCTACATTGTAGATCCTGTCTGCTTCGGCTCAGATCAGTTGTTTTACTACCCAAATAACAAAACTCATCCGATTCCCTCAACTCACCTGATTTAATTCGAATACATTCCATTATCCTTGTTCTCCTTTGTTGGTCATCTTACACCCTCATTTGAAGACGCTGTCAATTCCTTTCATCTGCTCTTCAGAGTCCTTTGCTGTCTCTTGTGGTTTGCTGACGACACTGCAGTTTCTGTTTCTTCTCTCTGAACTTTAATTCCTTCTCCAAATTTTTCTGTGGTTTCCTCTTGGTTCGGCTTGTTCAGTATATCGATTGAATAACGTTGTGGATAGCCTACAATCCTATCTGCCCCTTCTCAACCACCACATCACTTTCATGCACTTAATATTAAAACGGCCGTCCAATTTCTGTACATGTTGTAAATAGCTTTTCGATCCCTGTACGTTACCTCTGGTATCTTCAGAAATTCAAAGAGAGTATTACAGTCAGCATTGTCATAGGCTTTCTATAAGTGTACAAATGTTATAAACGTATGTTTGCCTTTCCGTAACCTATCATCAAGAGAAGTCGTAGGGTCAAGTAATGCCTCGCGCGTTTCTACATTTCTACGGAAACTGGTCTTTCCCGAGGTCGGCTTCTAACAATTTTTCCCGTATTTTGTTAAGAATTTTTGTTAGTATTTTGCAACCATGACTTATTAAACTGTTAGTTAGGTAATATTCACACCCGTTATCGCCTTCTTTCTTTGGAATTTGTATTATTACATACTACTTCTCTAGTCCAAGGCCATTTCGCCTCTCTCGTACATCTTGTACAGCGGATGGAATAGTTCCGTCACGGCTGGCTCTGGCAATGTTATCAGTAGTTACGACGTACAGTCGCCTATTCCAGGGTCCCTGTTTGGACTTAAGTCTTCCAGTACTTTGTCAAATTCTCCTCTTAGTATCGTATCTCCCGTGCGATCCTCACCTACGTCGTTATTGTTTCAATAATGCTGCTTCCAAGTTGATCTTCTTTGTGTAGACCCTCTATAAACTCCTTCCACATATCAGCTTTCCCTTCTTTGCGTAGGACTGATTTCCCATCTGATATCTTGATATTCGTACAGGTGGTTGTCTTTTCTGCAACGGTCTCTTTAATTTTCGTGTGGGCAGTATCTGTCTTACCCCTAGTGGTACATGCTTCTACATCCTTACATCTGTCCTCCAGCCATTTTTCACCTCCTGTCCGTCTCATTTGTAGGCATTTGTATTCCCTTGCGCCTACTTCATGTGCTGCATTTTTATGTCCTCTCCTTTCATCAGTTAAATTCAGCATCTCAAGTGATACGCAAGGATTTCTGTTGGGCCACGTCTTTTTACCTATTTGATCCGTTGCTACTTCCACTGTTTCATCCCTCAAAGTATCCCATTAGTTCTACTGTATCCGATTTCCCGTTCTAGTCAATCGTTGCCTAATGCTCCCTCTGAAACTCTCAACAACTTCTCGTCCTTTCATCTTACCCAGGTCCCATGTCCTGAATTTCCTACCTTTTTGCAATTTCTTCATTGTTAGTCTACAGTTCATAACCACGAAATTATGGTCAGTGTGTACATCTGCCTCCGTCAAAAAACAGTAACAAAGAACAGAAAGATGCTTGAACGGCCGAAGAAAGAAAAAAAACAACAAAGTGAATATTAATTTGGTGAGTGAAATCCGGTGTGTCTTGCGGCTTGTGAAAATCATGTCAAGAGATACAATAGAGAAAGAGAACACGGTAATCAGGGAGGCAATTACAGTGAAAGAAAGGTTAGGAGTGATTAAAATTTCTTGCGATTGGATGGTCATTTGAAAGGTACTTCGTGTTGTAATATCATGAAAACCAGTAAAGTAATTATCTGTTGCTATAAAATTTTTAGTTACAGGAAAGTGATTATTATTTTGTATGGTATGAGGAATAATTGTATTGGAAAGTGATATGCAAATACAGGCAAGTAAGGGTGAAAGTATTAAAGTATTGCTTCAGCTGGATGCCCAAATTCCTTGATTATTTGTGATTATTTCCTGAGACTGACGTGCATTTTATGGACCGTCAGTATCGAACACTCACTCATCGGTGGAGAGGCGGGTTAAGGCAGGGTATGGATGCCATGTGATCAGATAATCCCGTCCGCAAACCGTCTGTGTCCGCATATCGGCAGACACCGTTTGAACTGTCTGCTACGATCACGGTCGTGGAATCGTCCCCCATTTTAAGTTTGCCTTCGGCGAGACTGTTGTCTGATACATGTATGATAAAAAAATGGAAATGTCGTGTGGCTAGGGCCTCCCGTCGGGTAGACCGTTCGCCTGGTGCAGGTAATTACAGCCTTACTCGCTGTCGGTATCTCATTCGTATCGGCTATCAAAATTAGTAAGTGGAAACGAGAATTAATCTTCATCTATATGACCACTCAGCACTTCACCATTATGTGCTTGGCGAAGTATTTATCAAACCGCCTCCAGACTATTTCTCTACCGCTCCACATACTTAACTGCGCCTGGGAGGAACGAACACTTAAATCTTTCTGTAAGAGTTCGGGTTTCTCTTTCTTTTTTACGACGATCATTTCTCCCTACGAAGCTATGCGTATAAATATATATTCGCATTCAGAGGAGAAAGTAGGAGAACAATATTTCGTGCAAAGATCTCGCCGCATCGAAAAATGCCTATATATTAATGATTGTCACACCAACTCGCGTATCATGTCCCTGACTCTTTCCTCTTTCTCAATAGTACAAAACGAGCTGCCCTTCTCTGATTTTGTTTCCTCCTTCAATCCTATCTTCTGAAGATCCTATACCTCAAAGCAGAACTCCAGCAGAGGACCGACATCTTCTGAATGTTCTTCTAAGAAAACTCAGTCTTTGCTTCGCTTTCCCCACTTCACTATCTGTGTCATGGTTCCACTGGAAGTAGTTTTAATCGTTATACCTAAGTATGTAGTAGAACTGACAAACTTTAAATTTGTGTTATTTATCGTTAACGTAAGTGTAATAGATTTCGTTTGGTACTCGTGTGGATGACTTTACACATATCATTGTTAAGAGTCCAATGCCCCTTTTCGTACCATACAGATATCTTATCCATATTATATTGCAATTGGTTTTGATCTCCTGATGACTTCAATAGTTATTCAGTCTTCTTAATTTCGTAAAGGTATTAACTTTTTTAAGTTGTTTCCTTGAATGTTCTGGAAAAATCACGTAGTTTTGCGAAAGCGTTGAGAGCGACGTCCATACCAGTTAACGAACCGTTGCTCTGGTCAGTTTAGGGGAGTGGTCCCGACGTGAGGGCGCGTGAAAGATTTATTCTGGGTGGGGGGGGGGGGGGGGTTGTGAGGGCACAACAGCAAGAGTTCAGAAGAAAGCAGAAACATGCGGTCAAACAACTCAAAGTTTTGCTTTCTTATTACAGTTAGAGAGTGCGTTTTTTGTAGATTGTCAGCATCAGTTTTGCCTCACGTGTCACCAAGCTGTTGCTGACACAACATACTCTATCTGCACTCCGAATTCTTAATTGAGCTCCGTAGAGGTAATTTTTTTTTTTTTACGTAGAGTGATAATGTCTGCTAAAAGGAAGATTGTACGTGTAAAAATATATTAGGTATGAATTCTGTTTTGTTGAACAAGACTATGTCGAACTGCCACAGTGTGCTGTGTATGATGTTGTCCTAAGAAATGACTCACTGCGACCTATGCGTGTGAATGAAGGAAGATCCGTTTTATCGCCCCGTCGACATCGAGGTCATCAGAGACGGAGCACAAGCTCGGCTGGTGTCAAGGATGGGGAGGAAAATCGGCCATGCCCTATGCCTATGCGATTTCGGGTGACCACGGAAAACCTAAACCTGGACGGCTGGACGCGGATTCAAATCGTCGTCTTCACGAGTGCGAGTGCAGTGTGCCAACCACTGCGCCATCTTGCTCAGTCTGTGCATCTGGAACGTCACCTAACAGCAGCTCAGCCGGCGTTGAAAAATAACCAAAAGAGTTTGTTGTTGGAAAAAGTAATCCTTCAAATCACATCAAAGTGGGCTGTCCATCGTGAAGAATAAAAAAACACGGCAGTCGGCTGAACGTAGAGAGGAGGTACGTAAAGAGAAAAATTTCAACCGCTTCATTGCTGTTCAGAATTTACCTTTTGACGTTGTCTTGAAACGAGGATATAAGGAGAACATCAACAAAAGCAAAACGAGGATTATGGAATGTAGTCGATTTAAATCGGGTGATGCTGAGGGTATTAGGTTAGGATATTAGACGCTTAAAGTAGTAAATGAGTTTTGCTGTTTGGGGAGCAAAATAACTGATGATGGTCGAAGTAGAGAGGATATAAAATGTATACGGGTATTGGCAAGGAAAGCGTTTCTGAAAAAGGGAAATTTTTTAACGTCGAGTATAGATTTGTCAGGAAGTCGTTTCTGAAAGTATTTGTATGGAGTGTAGCCATGTACGGAAGTGAAACGTGGACGATAAATGGTTTGGACAAGAAGAGAATAGAAGCTTTTGAAATGTGGTGCTACAGAAGAACGCTGGAGATTGGATGGGTAGATCACGTAACTAATGAGGTATTGAATAGAATTACAGAGAAATTTGTGGCACAGCTTGACTAGAAGAAGGAATCGGTTGGTAGGGCGTATTCTGAGGCATCAAGGGATCACCAGTTTCGTATTGGAGGGCAGCGTGGAGGGTAAAAATCGTAGAGGGAGATCAAGAGATGAATACAGTAAGCAGGTTCAGAAGGATGTTGGTTGCAGTAGATACTGGGAGATAGAGAAGTTTCCACAAGATAGAGTAGCATGGAGAACTGCATCAAACCACTCTCTCGACCGAAAAACAACAACAACAGTAGTATAAAGAAAATTTTAGATATGAAAATGTTGTTCAAGTGAAAACAACGCCATTCGCTATGAGCTGTTCTGGGGCTGCAAAGGGGGTACGGGGTGGAAAAAGTTGGGAACCACTCGTTTAAGGGAACCTAGATGACTGGACCGGGAGTTGAACCTCACGCTTGCCACATACGAATGCACTGCGTGAAACCACAGTTTCTTACTCCAGGCAACGACTCGTGTTCCCAGGGGTAGGCAGACACGCCGGTGCGCAACACCTCCCCCACTCCCCTACATTCGGCTTGCCCTTCTGCTAGCGGCTGATAAAGAATTGAGCTGCCGGCTGTCGAGAGCGGCTCGTTACCGCCGACTTGGCCGACAGGTCGCCTCGGCGCGGACCGCAGCCGACGGCGACGGCGACGCTGACAAACGACCTGTCGCCGGCGGCGGCCTTCCGGGAGACGCGCGTAGCCGGCCCGATAGACGCCGACGCCGACGCCGACGAAGAGATATTGCCGCTTACTCTAAAGGATCGGCCGCCGCCGGCCTGCGCCTGCCTCGATAACGCTCCGGGCCGAAATTCAATTAAGCGCAAAAGTTTCTACGGGCATTTTCTAAATTTTTTGGGCTGCTCGTATCCTCGTTGTTGCAGTTCATTTCGAAGCCGCAGGGAAGCCGCCTGTACATTCTTTCGACTTCAGCACGTGGAAAATTGAAAAACGCAGCACTAACCGATGAAACCATCAAGCAGTTCATAAAAAAACTCAAGCTTATTCCTAATATACTCTGATTGAAATTACTTGATAATTGACATCTATCACTTTCCGCCACATCCACTGCCGCTCGGTTACAGGTGACGTACAAAGGATCCTGTCATACATGTCAGGGCCGTGTCTGTGACGAGACATGTCACTAGGACGACGAAATATGCCATTCAAGTAAATGTAGCGGCCCAGACATGACAGTGCCGTGCTCGAAGTATGCAAGTGAGCCGAGTGCGTGCTGGGCGGAATTTGTCCTGTTCAATTTTTCACCTGACGGACGACGCGACGAGAGAATTCTTCTGTAGCCCTTGGAACCGTGCAACACTGTTTTGTGTACAGGAACTGGATGTGGAAACACTAATAGTAGTACTTCGTAAGTTTCCTGTGCTTTACGAACAGACAAATGTAAAACACCGGACTGCCGGGTACAAAGACAGTCTGGAAGAAGACATGCAATAGACTTACAAGCAAAAGTTACGGTAAAAATGTTACAAAGTTTAATACCGGTAAGATATTCATGTGATCTTATTTCGCAAACCGATAGGGGCTTAATGTCATTGCTGTATCACCAAGGCAATGTTTCGTATCCCGCCTGGAAGGCGGCGCGTGGGTCTGCTGCTGTATACTGATCGGATAGGCGTTCCTCTGGATTCCAGGACACCTTAGTATCTGTGGAAATGAGGCGGCCTATATAGCGGCCAAGGCTGCAGTCTCTCTTCTTCAGCCAGCTATTCGCACGTTTCCCTTCGCCTATTTACGGAGCGTTTTATGTCGTCGTGTTGTTCTTTTATGGCATGCACATTGTTCGACACTTCCCCATAATAAATTGCGGGACGTGAAAGCTCTTCCCTGTTCTTGGACCTCTTCCTCCCGAACGCGTCGTCGGGAGGAGGTAATTTTAACTAGACTCCGGATAGGGCACTGTCTTCTTAGCCATCGACATCTTTTAAGCAGCGATCATCCCCCACTCTGTCCCCAGTGCTCTCAGCTGTGGACGGTAAGACACCTTTTAATTGAGTGCCCCTATTTTACTCCGTTACGTGCCCGTCTACAGCTGTCGCCTGATATAGCTTCCATTTTAGCAGATGACACGCGCTCAGCCGATCGCGTTCTCGAGTTTATTAGTGCCAGTGAGATGACGTCAGTCATTTGAAGCTCTTTTTGGGGACAACCAACCCCCTTCTATAGTGGTTTTTTAAGCTTTCCTTCTGTTTTTAGTTTCTCCAATTTTTTTGAGTTGCATTCCCATTCCCATTGCTGTTGGTTTCCAGTTTCGTTTTTTTACCTTTTCCTAAGTCACAGACCGGGCGCTAATGACTGTAGCAGCTTTGCGCCCTAAAACTATAATTAAAAAAAGAATGGGTAGGCCAAATGTAGGGAGTGAGTAGGAGCAGGTGAGGTAAGATTCTTGGTACAGCTTTTTACGTGAAAGTACATTTAGAAGAGGCTGTTAGTCAATGACACGTAACTTTGCACTGAAGAGCCCGTAGGAGCGACACTGTTATTTCAATGATAGTTTGTGCTGCTGCTACTACTATTAATGGCTATTAACGTTGATGCCTATCCAAAGTCTGTAATGGCCCCCCTATGAAGTAGAAACAATTTTGCTAGGTCGTCTCCTCGGAATCAAATGGGCTGGATCTGGAGCGGAGCTCGTAGATCTCCACAGCGTCGGCTAGAGGGAGCTGTCGTCGGTGTCTGTCGTAGAGCCAACTTAAGAACTTGCACCTTCGCCGTGACATTCTAGTTATCGATACCACACAATGTGTTGTCGGTTCACACACTTTTGCCGAAAACTTAGGAAGATTTTCAGATGGTCTCGTACAGCAAATACAGCATCTGCTGATCACACACGAATTCGGGGTAGGTTTCGAAGATTTGATAACCTTTCGCTTCATTCAGCAGTTTTTCATCTTCGGTTCTAGTTCGTTCAAGAGTTCGTAGAAGGTGTGCTGCGCCAGCTGAAAATATTTATAAAAGTTTATCATCGATGAGTTGAGTAAATAATGTTCATCGACACTCACCCTGTAGTGGTCTTGTTTTCCAGACAACGTGGATCCACATATTTCTTCCTTTTGGCTTGCTGTAAATACTAATTCACTATT
The DNA here is from genome assembly GCF_021461385.2 of Schistocerca piceifrons. Lineage (NCBI taxonomy): Eukaryota > Metazoa > Arthropoda > Insecta > Orthoptera > Acrididae > Schistocerca > Schistocerca piceifrons. The sequence continues at coordinate 248,310,074 of NC_060144.1, forward strand.
ATGAAGATTAGCGAATATATTTACAGATTTCACAAACAGAAACACAGCCCACCACTACAGTCACTACAACGAACGACAGAAATACGGACGGGCCTCGGTTATGTGCGGTTCCTAGAGGAACGGGACGGAGCACTGGTCTCAGTCGTCCAATGCTGGGTCCTGATATGGCCCGGACATGTGTGACCGGACCTAAACACGGTGGTTCGCTTCAGAATTGCTGTTACTGTGTAACACGAGCGATGTTGGAAGTGACCGCCGCGAGTTATATCAGAAGTGTGAGATGCTTTGTCGACAGCTAATTTTAAGTGAGCAGTGAGTAAACTGCGGGACGATGCTTTTTGTAGCTCTGTATTTACTCATGCCCTAAGCTAACCACAACCTCGTCATGTGCAGTGTATCTGAGAACACGGCCGGCAACAATCTGCGGCCGAACTATGATCACGATCGCTTTGTTCACGCCAATTAAAGCCAACCTCTACTAGCAAACTCGAGACGGAAAAAATTACCGATCGATGTAGCGCAGTTGCTGGCACACGGAACTCGCATTCAGGAGGACGACGCTTCAAAACTGCGTCCGGCCATCCTGATTTAGGTTTTCCATTATTTCCCTAAATCACTTAAGGCAAATGCCGGGGTGGTTCCTTCGAAAGGGCACGGCCGATTTCCTTCTCGATCCTTTCTTAATCCGAGCTTACTCTCAGTCTCTAATCACCTCGTTGTCAACGGCACGTTTAACACTAACCTCCTCCTCCTCCTCCTCCTCCTCCTGAAAAATTGTTTCAGCGCTAGAAACAAACTGTAAATTCTCGCTATCATTTGTTACCTCAAACTAACCTCACACTGGCTACTTGAGCTGCCGCGTTACCAACCTACGATAAATTCTTTTTGGCACTCGGTTGCACGTTATAGGCGACACAGGCAGATTCCAAACGAAAAAAACAATGATAGGAAGAAAAATAAGGGCAGATCAGAAGGGCAATGAGATGATGAAAATGACCCTGCAAAGTATTAGAAATTACATTTAAACCAGTTAACTAAACAAATAATAATGAACACATGCTTTTCATTAGATTTAGAAGTAAAAAAAAAGAAGTTTCGATACACTTCAAGAGCTTCGAACCTATGACACTTACGCAGTAATTTAATACGCTAACTGAGCTAGCCACAACGCTGAGCTACATAGTTGCATAACTCTGGTGAACCAGTCGCATCGCCGGCCGGAGTGGCCTTGCGATTGAGCGACCGCTACGGTCGCAGGTTCGAATCCTGCCTCGGGCATGGATGTGTGTGATGTCCTTTGGTTAGTTAGGTGTAATTAGTTCTGAGTTCTAGGCGACTGATGACCTCCGAAGTTAAGTCGCGTAGTGCTCAGAGCCATTTTTTTTTAGCCATTCGCATCAGTGAGTTCCAGTCTTCAAAAAATTCTTTCATGCAATGTCGGGCGAAGTTTGTATAATGTAAGCCTATTTCTATGCTATGATACCTTTATATGTGACGCTGAATTACGTCTTGTGCGGAAGTATTCGGTAGCGTTCAGTTAGCGCTGCGTGTGAAACATTATTTCATTAGCATCGTTTGTGGGCGTTGTTTTTGGTTTGGTTGTCATGTGCGATGAAACATGAAATCAAAGTGCCAGATCAATCATCAGAGATCCAAACACATTACGGAGAGAAGTCGGACAATGAATTGGAAGTCAACTGACCAGTTGTTGTGGCAGTATGCAACTGCGACGGTTCGGATGTGACATTTAGCGCTCTGATTGCAGGAAGCGAGCTCCAAAACGTGAAGTGTGAACTATCAAGTAATTGTAATCGCACTATACTTCATGCAAACGAGGGGCGCTGCATTTCATTTCCGACATTTGTAGACAAGGGTGCCGGTCAGCTGGTGAGTATGTAAGAGTTCCACACCGGTGTGCTCTCTCAAGTTAGCTGCAGTACTGGTAACTTGCCGATCCGCCGTCGAATGTTTAAACAATCGAACTCCCATGTATAAAGCAGCTTCAAACTTCTGAATACTTCACAAACGAGTTTGTGTGTTAAATATTTGATGAATAAATTAAATATTTTATCAATATCGTCTGGGTAATTTGCGCCCGTGAGTTCCCTTTGCCTCAAGGCGTGTACACATTTCCTTACTTTAACACTTCACTTATTCCTTTAATCCTTTGACGTAATATTCTAGCTGTCAATGCGTAGATAATGACAGTATCCTAGATTTTTAAATTCCGTCAATAGTTACATCAAAGGTGGAAAAACAAATTTTATTTGCCCGTGGAATCCGTTAGATAGGCAATCTGGAATTCGGATTGGAACGTCTGAGCAGTTCAGTGATACAAATTAGAGGAGCAATTGTGGTAACGGATGGGGCTGCCATTTGACGAACGATTGCAGGACAATGGCAATGTGAGCACTGGTATAATTCATGTGACATACGAGATGTGGTAATGAAAAACGGTTTTTGAAGGAATCTACGTCAATTTTATCCCTTCGAAATAGATCCAGTTGGATATTACAGACGCTGTCTAGCGCTTTTTATAATCCGGAAGCTGATCTTTGGGATAAGCTTCAGCTGTCCTTGTGTTGCGTTTTTAATCTCATCTGTACTCGTAAAATGACAGCCCTTGAAAGTTTTCTTAGGCTTTTGGAACAGAAAAGTCACGTCGGGCTCTGTCATGCGGATGTGGAATCTGATGCACCATAACAATAGTGCTTTTTGTCAAAAACACAGGAACAAGCAAGCAAGTAAGTGTGAGCAGGTGCGTTATCGTCATGCCATAGCCATGAACTGATTCACCACAAATCCGGGATTCTTTTTCGGGGTTTCAGCCACGCAAACAGCTTTGGACCAGTAAGTAGTACTCCTCGGCGATCTTTTCTAGCTGGTGGTACAAATTCAAGGTGCACAATGCCGTCACAACCGAAAAACACAGAGAGCCTAACTCTTCAATTTGACTGTACTTTTCCGTATTCTATCGGTCTTGGAGACCGAGAATGCTTACGGTGTGACGATTTAACCTTTGTTCAGACACCATATCCTTAAACCCATGACATATCAGCCGTTACCGGCTTCATCTAACGACTCCTCAACAACTAGAACTTGGCACTTTTTTTGCTCGAAATTCAGAATTCTCGATATGATTCTGCTGTCTCGCATTATAGGTCCAAGATATCCGAAAAGTAACATGACGCGAGACTATTGATATACCAACATCATCAGCGACTTCTCTGATTGTGAAGAAGTTAACATAGATTTGCGGATTCTCCGCTAAAAATGCATTGTCTGAGGATTTCATTTCTAGTCTGAATTATCAACTCCTGCTTCTCTGAGTAAGACATGCTTCCGTTACCTGTGTTATGTTATCCTCCGCTAAGGAAAAACTCAATTATGTTTCTGGATGTCTGTCGCGGACAGGCAGTACAGTTTTCCTGAAGAACTGAAATCTGAGAAGGTAGTCATGCTGGACGCTGGAGTCTGGGGTGAAGTCGGCGTTCTACCACATTCCGCGGATATTCAGTTCGTTTCATGTTGCGACCATGAGAAGGCCAGTACATTTAAGGAATTCTACTGTCCACAAACCATAGCCTTACAGAAGGTGCTTAAAGACAGAGTCCACCGTCATACTGATACATCGACTCCGAACTGTTCCTCTACTGTACGTTGTACACGATACGGTAAAATGGGTTCGTATTCTTCTACATTTAGCCTTTCATTAAGAGCAGTAACGGGACAATCGTAACAACGGAAAACACCCCCCTTACCGTAACACCAACGCATTCGTACTTCGTTGGCACTGCCTATGATGGCAGGTAACATTCTCACGGCGTTCACCAAACCTAAAATCTGGCATTGATTGCCACACGGTACTAATGATTCAGTACTGCAGATCACTCATTTCCAGTCCTCTACTGTCCACTGACGCCGTTTTTGGTACCATGGCAAGCGTCGCTTAGCATTGACTGCAGATGTGTGGCATACGAGCAGCTTCTCCACCATTGCATTTCATTCTTTTTAACTCGCCACGCACATTGTGCTAGCTGGACTGCTAGAAGCAGTCGGCGGTCTTGCTTTAAGTACTTGCTCCTTCGCGTTTCTGCTTCACGATCACATTACTATCAGTGGACTTCAGCAGCTGTAGAAGGCTTGAATCGTCTGTAATGGAACTGTTACTCATCAGAGTACTAGTCCACATTCGAAGTCACTGAGCTCTCCTAACGCACGTATTCTGATGTTACTGCTTCCCTGCCTGTTAACACAATATTCTTCGCCTCCTTTTACACTGGTAGATTGGCTTCTCTTGACACCTGGTGGTCAATTCCGCATTACGTTGGGATGTTCAGGCACTTCTGATCAGAAGGTATACAGCGGAATCATTGTCATTGTATATCAGTTTAGTAGAGAGGTACAGCAATGTTGATTGAATCTGTGGTCCTCTTAAAATATTTCGTGTCGAGCAGTTACTAATAAGTAAACCTTTTTTAGGTCTGTAATGATTTTACTGATGGGGAATTGGCTTACGAACTGAATCAAACACAAGAAGCCACACAGCTGATACAAAACTGATGTTCCGGCATCAAAAATCTACGTATCGGATTCGAAAACTTGAGCTCGATATATTGCGGACGGTATACCGAAGCAGTTCGACGTGGAAGATGTTGTGAACTATTGCTGCTTAAGATACCGACCCAGGTCAGGCCTAAACTACCTTGCTTACGACACTGCCACCCTCAGCAGGTTTTCGCGCAGTAACCATTACCGAATGATTCGTGTACCCAGCTTTGCTTTGTGTTGTGTGTTGCTCGTTGTCTTCTTCTCTAATTCTGAAATGAGTCAGTGATGGGGTGCGAGTACGATTCCCATGACACAAGAAGGGGTCAGTTACCTCTGTGCCTGTGTCAGTTCTGTTTTCCCATATGCACAAAGCACGGTTGTAACTGGTGGCTCTGGAACTTGAGTTACCACACTTCTTCTCTCCCCTCAGGCGAGTTTTCGTGTGTTAATGCTCGTAGCTGACTGCCTTGTCGAAGTGTCCGCACTATACCTGCGTCACTGGGGTTCGTAAAGTTATATAAACCTGTCTGACATTACCTTAAAAGCCCATTATGGGTATTCATCGGAAGGAAAATAGACAAACAATATATTAAGGATTTCAGAGAAGCTGAAATGAAAAGAAACAGACCTTGTCCGAGAAGAGCTGATGGAAATAGACGTGGTTGCTGTTCAGCTGGAGGAAGTCAGTGACTTCGATGGAAATGGTGCGAAACCTCCACCTCCGGAAAAGCCTCTCTGTCACGATCTGTAGTGCACAGAACGTCCGAAACCTGGACGAAACTGTTGGGTTCGCTAGCTTTCTCTAATTACGTCTGAATGGCATTAACTGTAAGCAGGCAACCGCTTTACACACCTCAGATTCCGCATGACTGCTAGAGTTCCAGCATAACGCCATTTAGCTGAACTGTGTCGATGTGCTGCTAGCCAGCAGGCGTCTAAAAATCCGTCATTGGTTGTGCCCATACGTTTACATTTTTGAAATGCTCAATAAAGGTGCGCGGAAGGCACCGTGGTCGTTGCCGAGCTGGAGGGTCTTAGAGGGACACTTTGCTGTTTTATTTACACATACGTCAATGTCGCACCGCTCCCACCTCACCTCCCTCGCTGTGTTCACGCTGCAGGAGGGCGTGAAACATCAGCATAAGGACGCTCCGCTGCTTCGGATCAAGTTCAGATTTAGTCGAACAGTTTTGAACGGTCCCTAGTGCTTCCACTCTGTAGAGCTGAGCAAAGATAGCTGTCGCAGTCATCTCCAAAAGTGTCAGATCACATTCAGTGGGGTTGCAGGCTGTAGGCCCACAATGGTTCACATGGATCTGAGCACTGTGGGACTCGACAGCAGAGGTCATCAGTCCCCTAGGCGTAACAGTTTGGATAGCTGCTGTTATTTCTCGTTTCAAATCATCAAAGAACTACTTAAATCTAACTAACCTAAGGACATCACACACACCCATGCCCGAGGCAGGATTCGAACCTGCGACCGTAGCGGTCGCGCGGTTCCAGACTGAAGCGCCTAGAACCGCTCGGCCACAGCGACCGGCAGGCCCACAGTGTCCGTAGAGTAGGTATGAAACTGCCTTGGGGTGGCAGCAGTGTCGAGCGTTGTCGAGAACTTCGTCCTGTTGCTCTTCGCCTGCACTGCACTGCGTGCGCACGCGACCGACGGCACACGGGAGAGTTTTGCGTGACCTTGTTCCAATGGTGACACACCCCTCACTCAACGACTCACCATGCTTTTATTCACTGCCAGGTCTCGTTAAACAGTCTACAAGCGCCTGTGAATATTTGCGATGCCTTGGTTTTCCGTCAAACGAAACTGTGACAGTTCTCTGCTTGGAACGCACCTATTTCAGACACCATTTTGAAGGCTACTTACAGCGCCGCAACCTATCGGAGTTTCGTGAAACTACAGGAGGCTGAAGCAAAAATATTGCACGATGTCCCACAACAAATTCCGTATTTTTTGCACCGGAAGCGACCGAGAAAAAATGTGTTGCGTTACTTACGGAACGCCGCTCGTATTACAAACGATTACGAAATAGCTCATGAACATTACATTGCCGATTTCGGTGATAACGCCTGCGCAGTTGAGTAAGAGTAATTTATAGTTTTCCACTGCATTTTGTATCACTTTAATAAAAAACCGATTTGCAGCAAATCGTATTTATTGATAATAAATGTAGCGCAGTTATTTTATATTGTAATAGTCATTTATCAGAATAGAACGAGGTAAAACATTCCATTCATCAAAACGGAAACTATTATTTTTTTATCGTATGCATCAATTACAGTAATAGACATTTAGCAAAACAAAGAAATATACAGGGTGATTCAAAAAGAATAAATACACATTTTTAAAGTTGTGGTAATGAAAGAAACATGACCTTCTGTTATACATCATTACAATGAATATTTAAAAAGGTTTTTTTCACTCAAAAACAAGTTCGAGCAATATAAACCCGATACTCCCACTCGTTCCACACTCTCTGTAGCATATCAGGCGTAACAGTTTGGATAGCTGCTGTTATTTCTCGTTTCAAATCATCAAAGGTGGCTGGGAGAGGTGGCCGAAACACCATATCCTTAACATACCCCCATAAGAAAAAATCGCAGGGGGTAAGATCAGAGCTTCTTGGAGGCCAGTGATGAAGTGCTCTGTCACGGGCTGCCTGGCGGCCGATCCATCGCCTCGGATAGTTGACGTTCAGGTAGTTACGGACAGATAAGTGCCAATGTGGTGGCGCTCCATCCTGCTGAAATATGAATTGTTGTGCTTCTTGTTCGAGCTGAGGGAACTGCCAATTCTCTAACATTTCCTGATACTGTAGTCAAGTTACAGTAGCACCTTCGAAGAAAAAGGGACCAAAAACGTTATTGGCTGAAATGGCACAGAAAACGTTCACCTTAGGCGAGTCACGTTCATACTGAGTTGTTTCCCGCGGATTCTCAGTGCCCCATATACAGACATTGTGACGGTTGACTTTCCCGTTAGTGTGGAAAGTTGCTTCATCACTAAACACAATCTTTGAAACGAAAGATTCGTCTGTTTCCATTTGAGCAAGGATAAAATCACAGAAATCGATTCTTTTAATCTTATCAGCTGCAGACAGTGCTTGAACCAATTTCAGACGATAAGGTTTCATAACTAACCTTTTTCGTAGGACTCTCCATACAGTTGATTGTGGAATTTGCAGCTCTCTGCTAGCTCTGCGAGTCGATTTTCCTGGGCTGCGAACAAATGCTTGCTGGATGCGTGCTACATTTTCATCACTCGTTCTCGGCCGTCCAGAACTTTTCCCTTTGCACAAACACCCATTCTCTGTAAACTGTTTATACCAACGTTTAATACACCACCTATCAGGAGGTTTAACACCATACTTCGTTCGAAATGCACGCTGAACAACTGTCGTCGATTCACTTCCGCCATACTCAATAACACAAAAAGCTTTCTGTTGAGCGGTCGCCATCTTAGCATCAACTGACGCTGACGCCTAGTCAACAGCGCCTCAAGCGAACAAATGTACAACTAAATGAAACATTATAGCTCCCTTAATTTGCCGACAGATAGTGCTTAGCTCTGCCTTTTGTCGTTGCAGAGTTTTAAATTCCTAAAGTTGTGGTATTCTTTTTGAATCACCCTGTATATAAAAATGAACATGTGAAATTATATACAGTACACAAGTTTTAAAACGGCTCAGACAACACTCGGATGTTGATGGACTCGATCCAGCGGAGTGCCTAGTGGGATGCTTGATAGAGCTTCCCAATGCCTCCAGGGAAGTGTCTGATGGGACATTCAGTCACAATGCGGCTCAGTATTCGGATGTCACCACAGTCACACACACTGTCAGTTGAAAAGCCCCACTTGTGCATGTTGTATTTGCACCTACCCTCTTCAGTCCTTTATTTGTTGAACTGCCCCCACACCTCGCTCAGTTGGTGGAAGTCTAGAACTGGAACTGTTGGACTGTCTAAAAGTTCGTGGTTTCGGGTTCTTGTAGCTTGCGACTCACGTTTCCACTCTGCGTCCTGGTCGAATCCTGTGGATAGCATTTGGACTCCCATTTCATATGCTGATGTTCTAGATTTGAGGAGTTTCCTGGGCAGTGTTAGCAAATCATCATGAAGAGGGATCGAATTGTTTTCAGAAACTTGCTGATAGAGGTTGTAAAGAGCAGCCTTTCGACGGAGGTCTGGTGGACAGATGTTTGAAAGCACTGGTAGCCAGCAAGTAGGTGTAGACCGGACTGTACCATTGTGTGCAAGCGAGAGACCTCCACGTGAGCAGTCACTTTTTTCGCCTTCGAATGCATCTTCATGTGCCTTGATCACTGCCGGTTCTCCCTGGGCAACTATTTGGTCCTTTCCAATTAGGGTAACACTCTCAGAAGGCGATTTAAAGGCAATTCCAACAGCGATTACGAAATTAACAACAACATGAAGCCCTATACAAACGGCGCTGATCAGAGTCAATCTGGAAACGTGCTCAGAATACGTCAACTGAATGTTAAGGGACTGTCTTAAATAAGGGCGAAATACTATCCAAAAATGGAGATGGAAATATATCAGTAACTGCATGTCGGTAAAAGAGTAATCGGTAACGAAGAATCGCACATTTTAAAGGAGTAACAATTACTTGCACTACTTTCTCCGATGAGAACTGGAACTTGATCAGGGTCGTTACCATAGTAAGATGCGAATTTTAGTTCTACCGCGGAAATAGTTGTTTATAGTAACGACTGTACTTGTAAAGCACACGTAACTGACTCTTGCGTAGGCGGTGCGCCTCCCATCCTCCCCCCCCCCCCCTCCTCCCACCACACACACACACACACACACACACACACACACACACACACACACACACACACACACAAAATTACAACTACACCCGTACGCGCACACGCCAGGAGAGGGACACACATGACAGAATAATCGCGTCAGCATACAAGGTTGAGCACACGTTACAGCAAAGTAATTCGGAAAGCTTCCCCAAGCATACCTATTCTGTATAGCCAACGGAGATGCACAGAAAACACAATCAACATTTCGTGATATTCTCCCAGGTCCGTGTAAGTCACAAAATTTAGTGCGATGTGTTCATGTTGCACTGCGTGTTACTCTACTTCGAACAGTGTGAACACTTAGCAGCACAATAGACAAGCAGTATGCAGACTTTTTCCCCGTTATAACATGAAATGCTCGAAGTAGGTCGCCACATTCACTTGCAGAAAAGCAAGTACGCATTGAGTACAATGTAAACAGGATTACTGCAGGTGCAAAAAACGTAAAAGTCGAAACACGTTACGCATCTATTCAGTAGCAAATGACAGGGCCTCTTAATCATCTTTATAGTATAATAAGCTACTTAAATTCCATGAATCAGTCGCATTGGACACGAGGCCATGAAAATACAAAAACACTGCCTAGATACTGTAGCAGTGGTTAAACAGAACAGTTAAAATAAGTAAGTAAAACTCGAGGCATCGCGCGTGACCTGACGGTATATTCTCGTCATGCGCTCCATGCTAGCATACATCAACACGCTCCTGCTCCGTCAGTTCCTAGACTGCCTGGCGCTCTGCCCGCTCGCCCAGCGTGGGAACTGCTCCCTGCAGCACATCTCATCGGTTCCTACCCACAGTTAAATGCTGGATAGAAGATTTATGTAATAGAGCTTATGAAACCTGAAATGTTGAAATGTTCGTGGAGCAGACAGGATTAAAGCTTATATACGTTCGTAAGCCGGTGGACTCCGTGGGGATTTTCAAGAACGAAATACTCGATGACAAAGGCCGCTTCTCATAGAGGAACATTCTCAGCAGCAGGGAATCGAGGGCGTAGTATTCACCTAGATTGGTGAACCTGAATTTAGTGGAGCACACTTCAGATGCTGTTAGGAGGCATGTGGCAGCTTAGATCTCCTCTCCAAACCAAGCCTCACAGATAAGGAAGGGGACCTTACGGAGAGGTTCTCTTGATAGTTATTGGATCTGAGGGCCAAATGGCAAAACAAAAACAAAAATCTAATCAAAACAAGTCATAGCAAGAAAAAATTTCCCATACTTAGTGTGTGGTCCTGTAACACTTCGACGTTAATTATGCATTACTTCAGCTGTGGTTGCCCACAGCGCGAATATGTTTGGTACGGCATTTAACCCGTGTTGTCCCCCCAGGGGTCCACAACTCTTTTGTGGATACGTGCGTAGCGAGCACGGGACCCCGAGCTAATGTGGCCCTCCTTCCTTTCCGGGCTGCATACCTTCCTTTTCCACATCCTTCCCCATCCCCCTTCTTCGCCTCCCCCTCACCTCCGCCTCTTTCCTTCCCTTTCTCCCTCTCTGGGAGTATGTTTTGTGCCTATGTCCAGAGACTGATGCTCGAAAGTGTGACGCTTTATTTGCTTGCAAGTCTTCGTCCTTCCTTTGTCTTTCTCTCTTCCTTACCTCTTCTCTTTACCCTTTCCTCCGCTGCGGCGTTTGAGACCCATCATCTTTCCTTTCCCTTTCTTTGGTTTTCCCTTTCTCTTTCTTCCTCCCTGTGCGTGTCTAAAGGCCGACCCACGCATTTTCATGCGTAGCCGGTGACAGGATAACGCGTAATTCCCCGCCCCGGGTAGACAGGTAGGACATGTACGTACCCCCTGGTAACGGCCAGGCCCAGGGAGGGGTGATTACCCGAGCTGATACCTTCCGAAAGTGCCGATTGGTCCCTCTGTCCGTTTGTCGGGAGGTGTGACCTGAGGTGTTAACAATCACCTAAGGCGGGAGTGCCCTCAGAGAGGGCCCCCACAAGGGAGGAGCGCGCCATCGGAGACGCTGGTAATCGTGGGGGATTCTTCCGCAATGGTTTCCTCATCTTCCACTATGTCTGCTCACAAGCGTAAGTTCACTGAGTCTCAGCCACAGACAGTTCTTCCCTCGTTGCCACAGTTCCTTGTTGTTTCTCGGTCTGACGAAGGTCACGCCTTCTCCACGGTCAACCCTTTCATTATTCAGAAAGGTGTCGATGCAATTGCAGGTCCTGTAAAATCTTGTTCCAGATTACAGAATGGCACTTTGTTGTTAGAAACAGTCAGTGCCCTCCAGGCACAAAATTGCTGCGTACTTCACTGCTCCACACCTTCCCTGTCCGGGTTGAAGCGCACCGCACTTTAAATTCCTCACGTGGAGTCATTTATACACACACCCTCGACGGATTGTCTGACGAGGAAATTTAACACTACCTGTCTGACCTGGGCGTAACAGCTGTTCATAGAGTTATGAAAAGGGTTGACACGAACATCGTTCCAACCCGTACTGTCTTCTTGACATTTGACAGAGTTAAACTCCAATTGGAAATAAAAGCGGGCTATGAGATATTTCCGTTCGCCCCTACGTCCCAAACCCTACGCGTTGCTATCGGTGTCAGCAGTTCAATCATACGAGCCAGTCCTGTTCCAACCTGGCCAAATGTGTTATGTGTGGCAAGGATGCCCATGAGGGTGCTTGTCCACCTCCATCCCCTCGTTGGATCAACTGTATGGGTGACCACGCTGCTTCCTCTCGAGATTGCCCCATTTTTAAAGACGATAAGCTCATTCGGGAAATCAGAGTGAAGGAAAAGGTGTCGACCTTTGCTGCTCGAAAATTATTCGCAAGTCGAAAGCCCACTGTGCCTCAGACAGGAAAATACAGCACTGTCCTTGCCTCTCCTCGGCCAACAAAGGAGGCGGCCATGCAGACTTGTGATCTCACCTTCAGTGACACGGTCGTCAGATCGGCCAGTGCAAAGATCGCCGTTCAACCTCCCCGCTTCCGCCTGCTCACTCTATGGTTCACCCTTCTTTGGGTTCTGCTAAATCTCGATCCCAAAAGTCAGACACCCGGACTTCCAAAACCGAGCATACTCGTGAAGATTTTTTACGTACCCCAACTTCACAATCATTGGTTCCTCCTTCATCTAAACATCATGTTTCCAAGAAGGCTAATAAGAAACCCAGTTCCTCTCCTTCTCCGCCACGGCGTGTCTCAGCTACAGCACCACCTGGTGGTAACTGCCCTCGGCCCTCTTCTATGTCGCCGAGGCGCACTGCTGGCGGCCGATCAACCGGCCGATCGCTGGTGGCAGGAGCTGCTCCTGAACAACCTATGGATCAGGATCTTCTGCCTTCGGCTGAATGCCGTTCCACGCTGTCGGTCGCAAGCTCTGAGCAGTCGTTGAGTTGACAGCAACCTTGATCACATTCTTCTATTTTCTGTCCACCCTATGTCCATTATCCATTGGAATATCCGCGGCATTCGAGCCAATCGGGATGAATTGACGATCCTCTTACGATCCTACTCGCCGGTCATCTTCTGTCTTCAGGAAACAAAGCTGCGTCCCCACGACCGCTTTGTTTTCCCCCATTTTCAGTCGGTCCGATATGATCTCCCCTCTGTTGAAGGCACTCCAGCACATGGAGGACTCAAGATTCTTATCCATGATAATCTCCATTACCACCCAATCCCCTTAAACATTTCCTTCCAAGCAGGCTGTCCGTCTTTCCATTTCTGGATACACCTTCTCTCTTTGTACCTGTATACATTCTATCGTCCACACCAATGGCACAAGCGGATCTCCTTCATCTTCTTGGTCAGCTTCCACCCCCCTATTTGCTGGTTGGGGACTTCAATGCCCACCACCCGCTTTTGGGATCTCCACATCCTTGTCCGCGTGGCTCACTATTGCTAGACGTCTTCCACCAAGCAGATCTTAAATGCCTCAACACTGGGGACCCTACATGTTTGTCTGCCTCCATGACAAATTTCTCTCATCTGGTCCTTTCGGTCGGTACTGTTCCGCTAGCTCGGCGCTTCGAGTGGTTCACCCTTGCTGATACACACTCGAGTGACACTTTCCGTGTTTCCTTCGATTGCAGACACAACTGCCATATATGCGCCCAAGACGCTGGAAGTTTGCTCAAGCCGATTGGACACTTTATTCGTCTCTAGCGACATTCGATGACCGTCACTTTCCTAGCGTCGACGATGAGGTGACTCATATTACTGACGTTATTCTTACAGCTGCGGAACGTTCAATACCTCGCACCTCCGAATTGCCCCGGCCCCCCCCCCCCCCCCTCCGCCGTTCCTTGGTGGACCGAGGCATGCCGTGACGCAATACTTGAGCGGCGACGTTCTCTTCGCGTTTTCAGACACTATTCTACATTGGCCAACTGTATCCGCTATATGCAGTTCCGTGCGCGGTGTCGTCGCGTCATCCGCGATAGCAAGAAGGCAAGCTGGAAATTCTTTACTAGATCCTTTAACACCTTCACTCCCTCCTCGGAAGTTTGGAGTCGGATTCGACGGTTATCAGGCGCGCCTAATTTATCCCCGGTCTCTGGGCTCACTGTCGCGCATGATACATTAGTGGACCCGTCGCAATTTCTACCTCATTGGGTCAACACTTTGCTGAGATTTCGAGCTCTTCAAATTACCCGCCAGCGTTTCTCCCGAAGTAACGTGCAGCGGAAGTGCGACCTCATGCTTTCTCCTCTCAAAATCGCGAAAGCTACAATACTGTTTTCTCCATGCGGGAACTCCAACATGCACTCCCGTCTTCTCGCTCCTCCGCCCCAGGACCGGATGGTATCCACATGCAAATGTTGCTGCATTTATCGTACCATAGTCTGCGTTACCTCCTTCGCCTTTATAATCGAATTTGGACCTACAGTACTTTTCCCAGACGACGGCGGGAAGCTATCGTCGTTCCTGTTCCGAAACCTGGAAAGGACAAACATCTCCCCTCTAGCTATCGGCCCATTTCTCTCACGAGTAGTGTAAGGTTTTGGAGCGTATGGTGAATTGCCGTTTAGCGTGGTGGCTGGAATCCCGCAGTCTTTCAACACCTGCCCAATGCGGTTTCCGAAAGCACCGTTCTGCAGTTGACCATCTTGTTGCTCTCTCCACTTATATCATGAACAATTTTCTCCGGAAACGCCAAACAGTAGGAATATTTTTTTGATCTGGAGAGAGCATACGAAACCTGTTGGAGGACAGGCATCCTCCGCACACTGTTCTCTTGGGGCTTTCGCGGTCTGTTGCTCCTTTTTCTTCGCGAATTTATGGCAGAGCGCACATTTAAAGTGCGGTTCAACACTACTCTCTCCCGTACTTTCTCCCAAGAAAACGGGGTACCCCAGGGCTCCGTGCTGAGTGTAGTACTGTTTGCCATTGCCATAAATCCAATTATGGACTGTCTCCTTCCCGATGTCTCAGGTTCCCTCTTTGTGGACGATTTTGCGATCTGCTACAGCTCTCAACGGACCAGCCTTCTTGAACGACTTCTTCAAGGCTGTCTCGATCGCCTCCACTCTTGGAGCATCGAAGCAGGCTTCCGCTTCCACCCCAGTAAGACCGCTCGTGTTAATTTTTGGCGTCGTACGGAGTTTCTTCCACCTTCCTTACATCTAGGACCCGTCAACCTTCCGTTTTCGGACGTCGCTAAATTCTTGGGTCTTACGTTTGACAGAAAACTGTGCTGGTCCTCCCACGTTTCCTATTTTTCGGCTCACTGTTTGCGATCCCTCAATCCTTCCGCTTTCCTAAAACTTCCTTGACAACTTGGGGTACAGCACCGCCTTGGCTTCGTCCCCGTACCTGCCTGCTCAGTTTCCCAAGGATGGTACCCCTTCACTTGTTTATCGTCGGGCATTTTCTGCTCTATGTGCACAAATGAAGGAAGCCACATTTATTTACACTGACGGCTCAAAAACGTCTTTTGGTGTAGGGAGTGCCTAGATTGTTGGCGACACCCCAAATCGATTTCGGCTTCCGCACCAGTGTTCGGTTCATACGGCGGAGCTTTACGCTGTTCTCCAGGCTGTCCGCTACACCCGTCGCCATCAGCGGATACAGTATGTTATCTGTTGAGATTCTCTCGGCTCTCTCCTGAGTCTCCAAGCTCTCTACCCTGTCCACCCTCTGGTCCATCGGATTCAGGACTGCCTCCACTTGGGGGGCGTCTCGGTGGCGTTCCTCTGGATCCCAGGACACGTTGGTATCTGTGGAAATGAGGCGGCCGATATAGCGGCCAAGGCTGCAGTCTCTCTTCTTCGGCCAGCTATTCGCACGATTCCCTTCGCCTATCTACGGAGCGTTTTATGTCGTCGTGTTGTTCTTTTATGGCATGCACATTGGTCGACACTTCCCCATAATAAATTGCGGGACGTGAAAGCTCTTCCCTGTGCTTGGACCTCTTCCTCCCGAACGCTTCGTCGGGAGGAGGTAATTTTAACTAGACTCCGGATAGGGCACTGTCTTCTTAGCCATCGACATCTTTTAAGCGACGATCCTCCCACACTGTCCCCAGTGCTCTCAGCTGTGGACGGTAACATACATTTTACTTGAGTGCCCCTATTTTACTCCGTTACGCGCCCGTCTACAGCTGTCGCCTGAACTATCGTCCATTTTAGCAGATGACACGCGCTCAGCCGATCGCGTTCTCGAGTTTATTGGTGCCAGTGAGATGACGTCAGTCATTTGAAGCTCTTTTTGGGGACAACCAACCCCTTTCTGTATCGGTTTTTTAAGCTTTCATTCTGCTTTTAGTTTCTGCAATATTTTGAGTTTCGTTCCCATTGCTGCTGGTTTCCATTTTCGTTTTTTACCTTTTCATAAGTCACAGACCGGGTGCTAATGACCATAGCAGTTTTGCGTCCTAAAAACAAAAAAGAAAAACCCGTGTTATATGTTCTCTGAATTTCAGGGTTATCCGGATTTTTGAAAATCCGGATGTCTTAAGATTCCATAAGTCCGGACAAACAATATTTCACTGTGCTCGATGCTGCATTTATGGACGGGAATTCCCAATTGAATACGGATTCCCGCTACGGAGGACTTCACGGTTTCCTCTGGGGAGCAATATTTGTGTGTATATACGAGGGCCGTTCAATAAATAATGCAACACTTTCTTCCTCGGTCAATTTCGGTTGAAAAAATGCTGAATTTGTTGTTGGACGTAGTGGAATATTCCCACTTCAGCCCCTATTGTTCCACGAAGTTCCTATAGGCGGCAGCGCTATCGTAGCCTCCAAAATGGCGTTTGTAACGCAAGTGCGTTATGAGGAGAGAGCTGTCGTTGACTCTTTTCGCCAAAAACCAGATTATCGCATATACTCAAAGGCTCTTGAAGGAGAACTATGGAGACATGGCAGTGAACAAAAGCACGGTGAGTCGTTGGGCGATGCGTTTGTGATCGTCGCAACAAGGTCACGCAATCCCTTGCGATTTCGCGTGGGCCAGCCGGCCGCATGTAGCAATGAGTCACATGGTTGACTTCAGCGTGTTCGTCGCCACAAAAATGCATGGTAACGCAAGGCCTCACACTAGTCTTCGCACCCAAGAGGAGTTCACAAAACTTAATTGCACTGTTATTTCTCATCCATATATCCGGTATCTCACACCTTCCGTCTTCCATCTATTTGACCCTATAAAGGGTGCACTCCGCGGAGGTTATTGATGCAGCAAGACTGCTTCGACTTAGACAACACTAGCATACAGGATTCCCCCCCCCCCCCCCCCCCCCCCCCTCTTTAACGCTGCGCAAGGCCTTCGCACTGAACGGAAATTGTTGAAAAATAGGATTTTGTACCCAAAAGAGTGGGCAATAATAGGTTGCGTTGGAACCCTGAATAAAATCAACTTGCTTTCAGAAAAAGTATTGCATTACTTACTGAGCGCCCGTAGTATATTTTACAAGTGATATATCAAAAAATTTATTTCGTACCACCATATCTGTAGTGCAACTATGTTACATACGCCAAGCGATAAATAAATGAACAGAATAGCGGTGAAGTACAAAAACGATAGGTTAGCGATATTTTTAATAGGACACAATCGAGCACACTCTTTTGCGAAGCCCTGTGCGTCATGTTCAGATATTCTGTAGGGAAAGAGGCAGAACTGTGTGGCTCTGCACCATAGCGTGTGTCGCTGTTGGGTCCAATACTGCACCCCCCCTCTCCCCCTCTCCCCCTCTCCCCCCCTCTCCCCCTCTCCCCCTCTCCCCCTCTCTCCCCCTCCCCCCCCCCCCTCTCTCTCTCTCTCTCTCTCTCTCTCTCTCTCTCTCTCTCTCTCTCTCTCGCCACGCCCTCGGCTGGCTGGCTGGCTGCGCCCGTCCGTCTCGGAGACGCGCGTGGCCGGCTGGGCTCGGCGTGGCTCGCCTGTCCTGAATACGCAATTTGGCCGCGCGCTCCTCCGCGCCGGCTACTCACATGCAAATTCCAGCGTCTCCGCGCAGAATGGGGAAACATTAACCGGACCGGCCAGCCGACTACATTGCGCAATGCATGTTAAATTGCTCGCGCGGGAATGGGATTCCCACCCGGCGAGAGTGAGCCGGGCTGAGCACAGCGGAGTGTGCCCGAGGAACGCCGCGTCCTCCCAGGGCGGTTTTCGTCGTCTCCTCTCTCCATCTGAGTGCTGTTCAGAGAACTTGGTCTGCTCGGACCTGTGACCAGCAGTATGACAACTCTAAAGCCCGTTTCACGTACACTGTCGGATCAAAAGTATCCTTACAAGCCTGTGTAATGCAGAATTGACCACTAGAGGTCCCAAGAGGCGGACCCACCAGTGGAAAAGGAGGCAGGGAGTATTATGTTGTCGATGTAGAAGCATTAATAGCAGAGCGGGTCGGTCGATAGAGCTTTTTTAAATACGGTAGTAATTTGTCACCTCAGGAACAATCCAACGGGGACATTTCAACTCTTCTCATACTGTCCACGTCGACTGTTGGTGTTGTGATCGCCAGGTGCAAAAGCGAAGCAACAACCACAGTTGAACCAAGGCCCGGTAGACGACATACAGTGGCGGACAGGATCCATCAAGATTTACGGATAGTGGTTGCAAAAACAAAAAAAAAAAAAAACAAAAAAGTACGGCATCGACAGAAGGGATCACCCTTGGGTTTCAAAGTGCCACGAGCGAGCATCCAGCTCGCACGAAAACTGTGCGTATGTAGTTAAAAAAGTGGTGCAATGGCTGCGCACGTCCGCATCAGCCACACATTTCTGTACATAGTGCTAAGCGATGCACTAGGTGAAAAAAAAAAAAAACACACGAAGCCTCTGGGTAGTGGATGACTGGAAACCATTGATTTTGAAGTTACGAATAGAACCATACCCTGTGACCAGCCGATGAAAGTGTCTGAGTTTTGCGAATGGTTGGGGAAAGTTACCTGCCATTATATGTAGAGCCACTGCGGGATGTCGGTTACGCTTGTTGCGTACCACTGTGGTGTTATAGTGCGATCTCTGGTGACCTACTGAGAAGTGAATACCACGTATGATCATCCTAATTAATAAAAGGGGATATTAATGTCATTTAAAGGAAATCACATACTGATCAGTAATTAATAGGGGTCACCCAGTGAAGCATGACAATATGCGTACCACATCACGCAGATACACATTAAAGAGAAGAGGAATCATGAAACCTATAACAGAAAAAAAGTGATCTCTGTTGTGGGGTCCTGCCCACTAGTATCTTACACTGTGCCTAGATTGTTGCTTTCTCGGATAGATAAACAACAATTCAAGCAGAACACATTAATGGTTTTTATTACAATATTTGGGCTTACAATGTCGTGTCGCAAGCTACCGCCGACTTGCAAATAATGTCTTTCGGTATATAGAATGTACATGCAAGTAATGTATATGGATCACAAGTAACAGTTCTTCCAGTGCTCTCTTATAGTCCGTGTCTACTTTTCCGTTTTCTCCTGTGCGGCCGAGGCTGGCAGGAGCGGAGCTTGTATTCACTTCGGGTAGAGGCCGCTCCTGTCGTGGTACGGTCCTAGTCAGCGTAGTATTAGCTGACGTAGTCTCTCAGCCTTCTCTGCTCTTGCGTTCTTCGTGCTTTTGCCGGCGCTTGTCGTTACCCTGGAACATTTATAACATTCAGGTTTATTATCGTAAAACAAAACACAAGAGTTATCCATTGAGATAAACTTTTCAACATTTAATACTTGGATACATGAATTCTGATGATGGACTCTAACCTCGACACAGGTGGGTGGCGACGGTAAAACCACGACCAGTAAATATAAGCATAGTTGTTATATTAGAGGAAGAACATGGAAACACAGATTCTAACGCCATTGAGATCGACAAAGAGCACATACAAAGCAAACTAGCAGGCTGCAAAGTATTAAGAAGGAATAAATAGCTGCTGAAGGGAGTGACCTAATGTGGCATCACTACGGAATTTAAGATCGCAATGATGGCCCATCTCACTAAAATCGCAGCGGCCGCACAGGCTGGAGAATCTTGAGTTCAGGTTTCTACCTATGCTCCGTGCTTAACTAAAAACATGCTTCCGTGCATTCGCAAGGCTCGCCTCATCAGGCCTCCAGCAATACGTCTTTCCTCAGTGATCTCCCAGCAGCAAGCCTTTACTCCTCCATCTCGTAGCAGCAAGTTATTACTCTTCAGAAGCGTAGTGTGAAGTGTACTTTCCAATCGCATAATGGGAAGCACCCTGTTTTTGTACGTTGTCTAACTTCGCTGTTTTTCACCAGAGCAGGACAGTTGTGGCACCTATTAAGAGTTTCATCCCATAAAACTCCAGTAAAGATGTTAAACAATCTCCTGATCTTGTGGATTTACACTATGTTCGATCATTAGTACCGTGGTTGGGTTGGCGGGCAGAAAATCTATCCCACTCCGTGAAACAGAACTACGAGACGGCCAACACGTAGGCACGGACGAGAATGTTTGCTCCACGTAAAATAACAGTAAGAACCAGTGGGTTCTGAAATTTAAACCGAATGTTATTTTGCTCCTGAGGTAACGGCGATTCGCACAAAAACCTGTAAGCGAGCGACACTGGCTAGAGAGTCCTTATCTTCCTATAAGGCTTGTACGAACAATTTTGAATTTTTTACTGCAGGAAACTGACTTCTCTTGTCTGTAGGCTGAGTGGACGCGAATGTCAGTGTGGCTACCTAAGGTTGCGATTCAGCTTGGTCTCTGAAGATTTTTACGGTAGTCAATTCCTCTCAAAAAGTCGCGTATCTTAAGATAGCCAGCTTTATCTCACGAGGCCTTTCACATTACTAAAAAAATACAAATGAAAAGAAGGTAGTGAAAGGGACGGTTACAGGAGGTACTGAATCTCAGCTGCATTTAATGTGTAGCGACAGTGACCCACTGCTTTATCAAGGGAGGTGAGCAATCAGAATGTTCTGAAACAGTTTCAGAGTAAACTGGCTACGTACCCGAACAATGTACTATGGCGGAGGGGGTGTTTTTCGTAGTAATGTTGTTATCCTCATGTTGCACTTAAGAAAACGTTAATTGCGGAAGCATATAAAGACATTTCACAGCACTGTGCATTGTGTACAGAAGAGGAACAGTTCGGAGACAGTGACTGTATCATCACGACAATCCACCATGCCGTAAAGCAGATTAGTGAGTCAATGGTTTCGGAAAGATAAAATTCGTGAAGTGGACTGGGTTTCTCAGAATCCTGTCCTGAACCCAATGGAGTACCTATGGGATGAGTTATAACGTAGATTTCAAACGTCAGTACCTCACCTGGTTTCGTCTCTTGATGAAGAATGAGTTATCATTCTTGCATTGACATTCGGACACTCCTTGAAATTATCCCTAGGAAACTTAGAGGCGCCGTGAGGCGAAGGGTATACACACCACATATTAATGTCCACTAACAGGTGTCCGAATGATTATCTACTACTGTACCTGTGAGTCGCGGTGTAGATAATAATATAGCGCGTTTGTGTACAGGGTGTAGCAGAAACAATGACTCATTGTAAATACATTAGAAGAATTAGAATTATCTATAATTAATCAAGTGAAGATGTGAAGTCCTCATACAGTCATCTGCGAATGTATTTGGCACTTCATTAATTGTTGAAACTTGTCAGAGACCCATTAACAGCGCAGGGACCCATTCGGCCTGTTTAGTCACCAGCACGCCGGTCGCCGTAATACCAGTCGGCGCTTCAGATCCTCGACATAACTACTCAACTACTCTGGGGAACCTTCACCCGATGCTTCTGATATTGCTGTGATCCACGAGATTCCCAGTGGGCCGATCTTGTCCAGCTAGGATGGTTGTTATCGAATTCTGTACACGAATTTCTCTCTAACCAACCTTGTGCGTTGCTGTGTGAGTGCCAGTGAATAGTTCTCCCGCTTCTTGGAACTTCCGCACCTACATTTTCGAAGCTTACGGAGTTTATTTAAGACGCTCACCAGTGGTGTGAAACAACCTTTTAGTTGGGCGATAGCCGTTGGGATCAGTCACTTTAGTTTATAACTGCATCTTGGAACATCGTAATTCTCGTCAGGAAAGAAATGATTATTTAAATGCATCAGAGGATGCACCTGTAAGATGCAAAACCTGTCGTGAGTCTCAGAATGGATTACGGATTGCAGCCAACAGCTAATGCTGTCATACGGACACTCATTCATTTTAATTCTAAAATGTTAATAACACGTTGGGTAATATTATGGCATGAAACTTCCAATTCCATCAATCATGTAATATGCGAGGGTTGGAACTTAAATAGTGGCAACTATTTATTCGCAACGGATACAAGAGTTCCATGTTTGCACCTGTTACTGTCCTTCAAAGTAGTCACTTGCGTTATGTAGAACCCGTTAACAGCGATGTGGAAGGCGTAGTATACCGTTAGCATAGCCTGTTCTGTTGATAGTGTGAATGGAGCGGTCTACTGCCTGTCTAATCTCTGGAACAGTTCTGAAGCGAATGCCATCATCAATGCACAATATTACTGTTTGTTTTTGGAGCATCGCCTGCGACCAGCTTTGTGAAAGAAGCGGCTACCCTTTCTGCGCAACCAACCCATCATTTTGCACGACATTGCGCGGGCTCATACAGCGCAAGCTGTGGCTGCTGTGTTCGATCGATGGGACTTGGAAGTACTGTACCATCCACCATACTCCCCGGACTTAAGTCCTTCTGACTTTGATTTGATTCCGAAGATGAAGGAACCACTTCGTGGCATTCGCTTCAGGACTGTTCCAGAGAGTCAACAGGCAGTAGATCGCTCCATTCGCACCATCAACAGAACAGGCTCTGATAACGGTATACTACGCCTTCCACATCGCCGGCAACGGGTTCTACACGACGCTGGTGACTAATTTGAAGGACAGTAATGGGTGCAAACACGTAACTCTTTCGTATCGGTTGTGAATAAATGCCACTATTCAAGTTCCAACTTTCGTATATTTGCTTCTTGATAAGTCTTTTCTGAAGATATTTCTGTGGACTGTAGCCCGTTAGGGAACTGTAACTTGGAAGATAAATAGTACAGATAAGAACAGTTTGAAATGTGCTGCAGCAGAATTCTGAAGACTGAGATTAGATTCGTTGAACGTTGGAAGGGTACTGAATCGAATAGACGAAAATAATTTATGGGCCAGTTAAACTAAAAGAAGGATAAAGTGATAATACACATGCTGAGGCGTTGATGAGCACTCGTGTGTTGTGAGGAAAGGAAGCGTCTCTCTCTCTCTCTCTCTCTCTCTCTCTCTCTCTCTCTCTCTCTCTCTCTCTCTCTCTCTCTCTCTCCCTCTCCCTCCCTCCCTCCCTCTCCCTCCCCCCCTCCCCCCCTTTGGAATCCGGAGTACAGATCTTTTATTCATTGCAAAATTCTCAAATGCTTCCAGAAGTGATACCCCTTAACTGAGATACATTCTTCGTTAAGTCAGTTCTCTCATTGACCGATAAAAGTGAGACCATATTATGACTTAAAAAACTGCTGTGTCATTTATGTTTGTTCGGCAATTTTAGAGGCTTGCTTCCCAGTCACCTCCTTGATAAATTTCTGCGTCTGCCTTTGGTGTGGGGAGCTGCATCACACCAGTATTCGCACAGAAGACGAAAACAACAGTAGCAACTCTGTCACTACTACACATCTCCCAGTATGTTACGGGAATTTTGGAAGCCAAACATGTGTCATTGCGCCACCAAATTTCATATCTGATTCAGGGGATACACAGACCGCGTCGAAGAATGCATTTGATGTGAAAATGCAGCAATTATTTGAGCTGAAATACGCCTGGTAATAGTAGAAAATTAGTGCCGATAAATGAGGGCTGCGCTGTGAGCAAGCTGGTGACGTAACTGGTGGTGAGGGCTGACCGTATTCTGGTGTGGCGACCGCACGAGTTCTGTTTTTTAGGGAAGGCACAGCTCGCTGCCGGCCGGACGTGCTGCGGCCGTGTTGCGGGTTGCCTACATGCCGGGCGCTGCGGTACACCGCAGCCGCAGCCGTTGCTGACTGTCCAGTGCTCGCCGCTTGTGCGTTTCACCACCGCGCAAAGTAACGACCAGCCACTCCGATGCAACAAAAAGTACTCTGCCGTTAGTGCACACTTGCGTTACCTGCGCTGTACAAATTTATTTAGCTGTAGAATTGTCAACTACATAAGACTTCGTTTCTGTCGCCTAAGAAGTACAAGGTATCTCAGTTCATCCGGGTAGCTTTCTACTTTTTAACTTCTTTTACTATAGTAACTGTACAGCATTTCCTACTGGGGAAGGAATAGCGGCAAAAGTAGACAGTGTTCGTTGAATTCAGCCAATCGCCATACGCAGAGTCTGGCACGAAGTCGGTTAACTAAGTCAACTCTGAGTTCTACAGCAATGCATTGCCTCCATTTCTGAGTGTAAGGTGGCAGTGTCGAAGGACAAAAAGTTAGATGCAATAAGGCTAGCCACTTGGGAGGCCACTGGATGAACAAATACGGACTCTTCGGAGTCCGTTGAAGGTATTTGCAAACATTCCAGGATGATGCTCATACGTAGATCTTAATGGAGTAAAGAACGGTGGGATTTCTTGTAACGCAACGAGAGGTGAATAGGAGGGACTACGTGGATTATCCTTCACAACACTGATCGGAAAAAGTGTTCCGTAATAATTATCAGTAAATGTCAGCAGTGATGATCACACCTCAGGGAAGCAATTCGTAGTACACCGAACCGTCGCTGCTCCGTCAAATGTAAAACATTCTTTTGTAGTTGCGTGCAGTTCTTCGTATGGGGAGTTGCTGCTTTAAGTGGGCTCAACCATTCCTTTCCTTCACATATTTTAGCGTAAAGGCACCATTTCTAGTCAGCAGTAACGATACAGTATAGGGAGGTGGGTGTTGTTCATGATACAATTGATGACGAGCAGAGATGCACTTTGTGTGACTTTGGCTTAGAGCATACGGTACCCATACACCAGATTCTTGAATCTCTGCACCCAAGTGTCGCACCATGGTGGAATGATCACGGTTCATCACATTTGCCAGTTCTGGAGTACGCTGAGGTGGGTCGCCGCGGATTAGTGAGTTTAAACGATCTTCATCAAACCTCAGATGTCTTACTGAACTAGTATTCACTAAGATCAAAACAAACCTCCTTAAAACGAGAAAAAAATTTCCTTGACGAGCTCTGTCCAGTGGCATCATCCCCATACACGGCGCAAGTGTTTCTGTCTGCCGCCACCACTGTGACCCCTCTGTCGAAGTTAAACAGAAGAATATGTCGGAAATACTCTGATTGCTCCACCTGCCGCTCTATTTTCTAGCGCCAACGCCTCACTATCACCAAACGACAGAATCAGAGTGAAGTACAAAAAATAATGAAACATCGATCAATAAAACCATAGCAGTCGGAATACCACCACTGAAAACAGAAACGCTACGAACTAAGACACCAACCTAATAGATGTCCGTCCCATGTAATCGGAACATGGACCCTCGTACGCTGTTCAGAAGGCAGTGGAGGCATATCGATATCGTAAAGAATTTAATAAGCATGTAACGTTTCGGTGTTGGGGACGGAATAGATCCCCATTACGACAGGTACCAGTGGTGCGCGGACGTCGGTGCCAGCCACGGTAAGCTGATAACCGGTAGTGGAGGAGGTGGCATAGCGACAGCGAGCGCCACACGTCTGCTCCGGAAACCCACCCCGCGTTTGTGCCTCGGCCTGGCGGGGCCGACGTGTAAGCGGCACCGTTATGGTTTCCTCCTCTCTCTCCCCCCCCCCCCCCCCCCCCCATCCCGACGAAATTGGATTTCTATTCACTTTGCCAGGAAAGCACCCCACTTCCGTCACTCGATTGTGGTCGGGAAACCAATTTATATTTGCTACCCTGGTCTGCCCTCACGTGACGGCAGGAGGCGCTCGGCGCGCCGTGGCGGCGGCTTCTGCCGTTCCGGTCGCCGCTTTATATAAACATCGGTTTCAATTTCCCGCCTCTTCGGCTGCTGTTCGCCCTGTCCCGCTCCCGTGACGTCTCGCCTCCGTTTCTCGTAAGATCGTCCGTGCCCCGCGGAGCGTCGCACCCCGCTTCCCGGATCGCATTCCGCATCGGATGGTTGTATCCGTCTTCGGTAATGGAGTCTTGTACCATCAGCAAGAGCGACTGACGTAGTTAATTCCTAAACGTCATGTTGCTTTGCATGTAGGTTCCCTGAGCTGAACGGTATTTCTCCTCACCAGTGCACTTGATACTAGAACCAACAGACGTGCATAGGATTTGTTGATCTAAAAAAATAGTTCCACAAAGTAAAGTGGTGCAGTATGTTCGAAAGTCCGGAAAGTAGGGTTAAGCTACAGGGAGAACCAGTAAATATAGGGTGATTTTTATTATTCGAAAACGCCCGAAGCTACGTAGTTGACGCTGAGGCAACATAATACAGATGGTGCCGCAAACGTCGGGAATACCCAAAAAATTGATGACAGGTGACAGTTCCTACTTTCGCTGGTACGGATCAGTGTTACACATAGCGCCGCTAGGCTGCTCTGTTTTCGTAAATGTAAACCGATTCACGTAGTCCTGCATTACCACTCCAACGATCACTACCATATCACATCGGATAGTGCGAGAACGAAAACAAATACCTTACCGGAGCGATGTGTGGCATTGCCCCTTACCATCGAGGGTAGGATCGACAGGCCCAACCTCTGCACGTGCGGCGAGGTACGTCTTCTGGTCACGTCAAGAGTTCAACATTTGTCATCCACTTTAGAGGTATTTCCCGGCATTCGCGACTCCATGTATCTTACATTAAATTTACTTGTCTCAGCCTCGTCTACGTTGCCTCGGGATTTTCTAAACGTTAAGACCAACCTTGTATACAATAAATACAAGAACTAAGAGAGGGAAAAATAATAATTTAAGGCTAAGAATGAAATTATCGGATTGGAACGGGGGTAAGATCAGAACGTATTCCTTTGCCCCCTTATGTTCAAGGAAGAAGCAATGATGGAAATAAAAGAAAGGTTCGGGAGCGGCATTAAAACTGAAGGTGACAATATCAAAGATAACGCAACTAGCACACAATGCGGATGGTAAGTAAACGGAAGAGAGGACGAAAGTGCTGTCGCAGAAACGGGATAAGCAATAAACTTAATGTTAAAATTGGGGACCACGAGGTCAAGGAATTCTACTATTTTCGAAGCAAAGTAACAAATAACGGACGAAGTAAGGAAGTATCATTGAAAGAACGCTATCGCAAGCAGACAAAGCAGTACTTTTCACAAGACGTCTACTAGTATCTAATATCATCCTTAATTTGAGGAAAAATTTTTGAGACTTCGTTTGTAGCTCAGGATTGTATAGAAGTGAATCATGGACTGTGGGCAAAACCGGATAAGAGATGTGCTGTAGAACAATGTTGAAATCATGTGGACTGGCAAGAGAAGACAAGAGGTTCTTTGTAGAATTGGCGAGGAGAAAATCATCAGGAAAGCATTACAAGAAGAGCGGACAAAAAATAGAGAATACGGTAAGACACAAAGAAATTACTTGCATGATACTTGCAGGGGCTGTAGAGGAGAAAAATGTATGGAGAAACTGAAATTCAGATACGTGTATAGCAAACAAGTAACAATAAATAATTCAGGAAGTAGGATACATGTTCTGGATACATGTTCTATTTTGATATGAAGAGGTCGGAACAGGAGACGAATTAGTGGCAAGCTGCATCAAACTAGTCAGAAGTCTGTAAAACACAACTCTTGAGAAAAGCACTGTGCCGTGTAGTAGGCTCCTCGGTCTGTAACTCTACGTGCTATGGATCAGGTAGCATAGTATCGACTATGGCAACACATACATTCTCGGGTTTTTCTGTTCTGAGTAGCTCCGGTATCTTTTGTGTGCTGATCATGCATTTGTTGTTACTGTTTGTGAGAGACAATTTTCTTAAATTTTCTGTTCTTTCGCTTGTTACAGATCGGAAGTTTGAAAAACTACTTCCTGTTCGAACACCAGCATGTCCACAAGAGATCACTATCATCGAGCGACCAACACCACTCCCTTCTGCAACAAGAAAAACAGGTGAGTGCGGACAGCGCTATGAAGTGCAATTTCCGTCTAAAATAGTTGATCTGAAGTTGAAAACGGCATAATAAGGAACAGCCAGGCTGCTGCTACCATTTTTGTACCAGATTAGTTGGACAGCTTCTTCCGTGGAAAAGGCGAAACCCATGTCTTAAGTATATGCAAAGAAAACCAGTTTCAATAATATTGTCACTACTGTCACATGACTATCGAAGATTTTCGTACTGTTTCGTTGTGAAGCGTTCACTAATATGAATTTTTTGCGTACTCTGCGATACGGTTGTAGGCCGCCGTTAGACCTCGTGGACTGTTCGTACGATTAGAACAGAAAGGCTAAAGAACCTACTTAAATTTCAAGATGATCCAGAGAGACCGAAAGAAGCCACGTAATTAAAATGTACGCCTGAGACTGAGGAATAAATAAGAATTGTTTTGAAGTAGGGAAGTTAAGAGTTAAATGTGGAGACGGTGAATGTCGGTTCAATGTCGGTCCCATTATGCTAGTATACGTGCTAATAAATGTAAGAATGTTTCGTCTCGACGTTCATATAATGAATTTCCGACGTGTTTTTGTTAAAATTGAATGCTAACAAGTACTGTATAAAGTTTTTTATATTTTTTCAGGAACTCCAGAATTCTGTTAAAAATGTACATTACTCTGTTTAAAATCAACTGTAGTTGCTCCGCTATCCCGGTACAGAGTATATGAGAGTTTCAGTTGAGCACCAATATATCTTTCGCTTTCCTTCATATCACTTTGTGAAACGAGGTTTTAACTATCTTCAATCTTTTATGTTTTAGGGGCGCGTTGTATACCTCTGTATGTATCTTGAGCAGACAAATGAAGAGATACAAAGCGTTATACTACAGGGCTCGACGTTGTACGCAGGTGAATAAAGGAGCAGCTTTGGCACTGTAGATTAGCGCCCAGGCGGTGAGGAACGCACGTCTTAATAAAGTTCTGTAGCTGATATAACGAAAACAGGTATCACATTAGCCAGTGGACGAAAGGCAACCTAGCTAAATCATTCAGCGCAGAATTTTTCATGCTTACATAAAGCAGAAGTTGGAGGGGTTAAGAGATCACAGTCTCTCTCAGATAAGCATGTCTGTGAAGGGAGGGAGAGAAGGCTACAGATACTCGTAAAGAGAAATACGTCAACAGTGGTATGAAGTCACAGTCAAAGAAACGTGATGCGGAGTAAATAACTTGCTTCTCCTCAGGAAGAGGTAGCGTTTTTGTAACGTACTGGTTAAGAATGTACGGCGGTAGTTGACACTTTTTTTTACTGACACACATGTCGAACGAAATAATATAAAAAAAACGAAATTCGCAGTCAGAACTGTAAATTTAGCTTTGCTTCGGTCGTTCTATACTGCTCACACGGTGACAATTGTCGTGTGTGGTACCTGTCAAAACCAGATTGCATTCGCATGACAACAGTTCGGCGCGAAAATTACACAGTATTGTATTCGCCTAAAACTTTGTTGCTATGCTTTTCATTATGGAGGATGACGCGCGAGTACCAATTAAAGCTCTGGCACTACACAAAGGCCAGCATTATAACAGGCAAACCCTATTTCACTGTATTGAAATAACCGTTTCCTTTGATTTTGCAGTTGCAGTGCTTGCCTCTGACAGCTATTTGTTATGTGCTTATGTTGTATTGGTGACCTCATGGTCTGTAGTGGCTTAGTATGTACTGAAAACAATCTTGTATTGTGATGTATTCTCTCTCTGTCTCCTAATTTTTAAACATGAGAAATTGTGGAAGATATCCTTTCAGTAGAACGCTGTGAAAGTCATGTTACTGTTACCTTAGAAAGACCAAGGAAGTGTGACACGCTGTAGTGCGGTCGAACCACGGAGGAAGGCCTTAACAAATAGTCGTGTCCAGGAAGTGTAAGTCGTACTTCGTAAACCCGAAGGTCCAAGGTTCGGTCAACACTCAGGTGTGTGACCTTTTCTATCACTTGTTTCTTCTTTCACCTCTGGTAGATTCAGAAAATGACGAATTACATCTCGCTTCAGAGTCTTCTCTAACTAACTTGAGAGGTCGGAGAAAGGATAGGGCGTACAAGCTCCAGTATGACTTCCGGCGAAGTATCATGCTGGTAAACCAGATTCACGCGTGAGGACTAACGAGATGTCATTATGATGATGCGGACGTTAACAGTGAAAGAGTTTCTAAATATTCTTCCATATAAATTTGGGTACAGTTCGCGTGTTAAATTTAACTTTTGAGGCGTTCATGTTCTCGCCTGACATCATCCAAATGAATGCCAGTAATGTTCTTTAATAAGTTAGTGGGAGATTATTTCCAAAAGTTGAAGTACTCTAAATTGCATTTGATGTGATGTGCGTGTGTTGTTGTCGTCGTCTTATTCCGAAGTTTGCTTTCCTGCTGCTCTCAAAGCTTGTTTGTCCTCTGCAAGCCTAATTCATCTCTACATAACAGTCGTATGAACATGACTGCTGTAGTATTGCGTAGGTCCCCCTTCAAAACGTTTTCCTCCAATATCTTCCTCCATTTTGGGTGTGGGTGGGGTGGGGGGAGCTCTTCCTTGATGATGCGTCAGGAAGTTTCCTGTCAACCGATCCCTTCTTTCAGCTAAGTTCTTCCATAAATTTCTTTTTCCCCGATTAGATTTAGTACCACCTCATTAGACGTGTGATAGAGCCATCTGAACTTCAGCATTTTTTTTTCTAGCACTACATTTCAGCACCTGCAGCAACACCATGGATTCTTGTTAAACATGAGCAGTGCGCCGTGATGTACATTCCAGCGCTCTCTCTCTCTCTCTCTCTCTCTCTCTCTCTCTCTCTCTCTCTCTCTCTCTCTCTCTCTCTCTCACACACACACACCATACTATACTTGCAAACTTGAGACACTTAACATGGGTTAGCATTGGCTTAACGATGTTTACTTAACGAAACATCACTGCGAAACATCTCAAGAACACAAATTTAAAATCCTTAAGGGCTTTATTGATTGTTCTGTCAACAGTTGCAGTGTTTATTAGGCGACTAGTTTCAAATTTTAAAGGTCCATTTTCAAACGTGGCCAACTGAGACTGCACTGACAGTGCCTGACCTTAATAATAAACATTGAGGGACAACACATGCTCTGTAAATGTTTCAGGATGAATGCCGCAATCCACATATGCCTGTTACCAAGTTAATTTGACTTGCATTACTGATTTTGGCAATAACGAAGTATAACAGCATCAAAATTAACCTATGTTTCAGCACAAAAAAATTGTGTAAAGCAATTTACTGTAACATGTAAGCAATATTGAGGATGACCTCTAAAATTGCTACTATCACCGTGTCACGTAAATTCACGTAAACTATGCTAAGGGACACAAGTTAACATTGTTTATTTGCGTCAATAAATAGTGACATCCACTTCGTTAACAACAGTTTTCGTTGCGGATTTGCGTTCGGGAGAGTATTCAGCATATTTATCTGAGTCATAGTACAAATATTACCTGAAAAGCATTTTCCTGGCGCATTCACTGCACGCATTACTACTGCTGGCAACCATGTTTTTCGCTGCTTGTCATTGTTTACATGCATACATCCTGACAAATTTGCCATTAGCGTTAGTCTGAAATTAGATACAGGCTCCCAGTTCTCAGTTCATCGTGGAACTGTCAACTAATATGAATAAAGGATACTTCTTA
The DNA here is from genome assembly GCF_021461385.2 of Schistocerca piceifrons. Classification (NCBI taxonomy): domain Eukaryota; kingdom Metazoa; phylum Arthropoda; class Insecta; order Orthoptera; family Acrididae; genus Schistocerca; species Schistocerca piceifrons. The sequence continues at coordinate 248,341,661 of NC_060144.1, forward strand.
CTGTGTTTTACATGCAATAACGTTGTCTCACATTAAGTGCTCTATTCCAGTGTTTACAGCCGAGGGCCTCTCATTTGCCATACATTTTTTACCCTAGAAGTCCGTATCACGTCATCTGCTTTCAATCTCTTTGGACTCCTTTGATGCAGGTATGTAACATGCCATACTTTAGCAAAGTCCACCTGAAAGCTCTTTTTGCGGAATTGCAAAACTTCGACGTTAATTAGAATTTAAAGTCTGCGTGCAGAAAAATTATCTTAAAGAGCTCTTCATTCTTGTCTAAATCGCGTAAATTGTCCAAGAGTAACCGTAGGATGGCTAGCACTAAGTGATGCTGTGTCGTTTCTGGGGGACGTCCAAATGTCAGGTCAAGGAGTTCAGTGTGTTTTTCCCACGTCTGTTTCTGCGATCACTGCGTCTCACAAGGGCGACATTTTACGTCCTCTTTTCTTCCTGTCTGTCGGAAGGAAAGGACGACGGACTCTGGGCCCTCTAATGGTCGAGGGGATGAGAGACCACTGTTTGATGCGAACACGATTCGGGAGGAGACGGCCGAACGGCCCCAAAGACAAGAAAATGTTTATCGGCGGCAAAAACTTGTGTAACGATGCCCGGCGTGGCCTGAGAGCGCTGGCCAGATGAGCGAAGGGCGGCAGTTCCGCCGAGGACAGAGTTGCGCGCCCTGCGCCCTTCCCAACCCCCCCATCCGCAACCAACTCCCCACCCCCACCCCTCCCCGTTCCGCCCACCATCCGGGGGCGCGCGTAATGACCCGACCTGCCTGATTGCCACTATCGAAAACCGTTCCGCTGCTCTTGGGCCTCCGTCTGCCCTCGCCTCCGCTCGTAAATAACCTTTCGCTACCATCCTCGGTCGGAGGCGCATCCGGCAGTTGTAGTCAGCAGAGCTCATGAAGACCGATGCCGATGCGCCTTTCAGCCCATTACACGACTATGCAACTACCACTGGTATCAGTTTCTTTCAGGGCTTTGAGGTGCAAGGGCTGCCTTTGCCGTAGTCCATGCCCGCCATATTACACAATGCGCAAAGCTGTGTGTCACATCCATGCACACTGAATAAGTGATGTGCGTAAATGACGGTACTATTTTAGATCATTCTTTTGGCTTTCGTCCTGCATGCCATACAGCCATCTGTGTGTTTTTAGTAATTCTCTGGGATTTTGCAGGATAAGGCAGTGGCTCGAAAAACTAACAAAGGTTATATTTAAACAAACCTTCCGTAGTCCGTTATATACATAAAGAAGAGTGTATTCATTTACGTTCAGTAACTTCTCCCAATCTCGTAGATTGATTTCAACCATATGTGACAGAAAAACAGCAGCCCTCACAAGCTTTAGAACTGTGGGTTTTGTATCCTCATAACTCCAATGGGAACAGAGGTACAGTCGAAAACGTGTTTTTTTTTTTTCAGTCTCTGGAGTACAGGCTGCCCTCATGGCAAGCATATTGTGTGGGAACAGTATTGGCCTGCCAGATCAACGTTTTTTGCAGGGCAGCTACTTCGTAGGCCCTGAGAGGTAGGTTCCCTGCATGACAAGCATGTTGGGTTATAGTATTGTCAGCTTGCTATGTAGACGGGCTTCACGTGGTGACCTGCACGTCAGGTGTAAATAAATGATTTTTCAAGCCCCTGATGTGTAGCGTTCACTGCATGACATGTGTTGTGGGAGTAGTATCGGCCTGCTTTTATTGAACGGTGTTTCTTGAACTGTAGATACTGAAGAGCATGTCTGAGTACGCATTGAGATGTATAAAGGAGGGATTGGCCAGAGTGAGGGAAGGAGGAAACTGACAGTGAGAGTAGATGAGGGGAGATGTGTAAGGTGGGTGGAAGGTGAAGAGGGGTTGTGGGCAGATAGAAAAGGAAGAGGCAGAGGAAAATATGTTCAGAGAGAGGGGAGGTTGGAAGATACAGGCAGAGAGGAAAGGTTTGAGTAAATGGACAAAGAGAGGAAGAGGAGGGGACAAAGCAACAGAGTGTAGGAGGAGGAGATACGTTCAGTATATGTGTTCAATGGATACTTCGAGTAAGTTGTCAGTACTGGTTGATAATATTTGATAAACTGGTGAAAGAAATTTGTTTCCTGTTTTGGGTACTGCCTGGATGCAAAGAAAATGTTAGTCCTATTTCCTGTTGTTGAACCCGTCTCACATGGAGTAAGATTCGCGGTGTTCTTAAGACTCCCAAGTAGATATCGTTGACTGCTAGATGGCTTCCCTGCTGTAACCTGTTTACGCGTGATGCACCGTGCGGTCCCCATGGAACAGTTCAGAGTGCTACCTGCGCTGGTCAGTTAAGATTTCTATCAGCATCTGACGGGCCTCGCCGCAAGCGTGACTATAGCAGACACGGCTGGCAATTTCTTGGCTGAAACATAACTTCAGTGTGTCTTTCAGCTCCAAAATGGAGCAAAGAAAGCATTAATACTTCAATTGAAGGAAATAGAGAAGAGTCGTTCCTATATGCTGCCAACTCTGTTATTCTAACAAACAGCTGTACTTGAAGCGGACATTTTGCCATGATAAAGTATGCAGCTGACGTAGCACTTCGTGACAGTTTCAGCTTCGTTCAGCTGCAGTTCACATGGCTCTGAGCACTATGGGACTTAAAATCTGAGGTCATCAGTCCCCTAGAACTTAGAACTACTTAAACCTAACTAACCTAAGGACATCACACAGATCCATGCCCGAGGGAGGATTCGAACCTGCGACCGTAGCGGTCGCGCGGTTCCGGACTGAGGTGCCTAGAACCGCTCTGCCACCCTGCAGAGCGTGTGGCCCTATCTCGTGCACTTCACTATATCCGTTCATGTCCCGAGGAATCGTTTCTTCTGTGTACTGACTCCTTCAGTAGCCTACAAGCTATAGACCAGTGCTACCCTCGCCATACTTTGATTGCGTCCATCCAGGAGTCCATCTATGCCCTGGACCGTTCCCGTCATTGATTGTGTTTGTGTGGACCCCAGGACACGTCGACGTCCTAGGTAACGAACTTGCCGACAGGCTGGCCAAACAGGCTACACGGAAACTGCTTTTGGAGATGGGCATCTCTGAACCTGACTTGTGTTCTGACTTGCGCCGCAGGGTTTTTTTTGGCTTTGGGAGACGGAATGGCGTAACAGTACGCACAACAAACTGCATGTCATTAAGGAGACTAAGATTGTGTGGAAGTCTTCCATGCGGTCCTCCCGTAGGGACTCAGTTGTCGTCTGCCGGCTCCACATTGGCGACGCTTGGGCGACACACGGTTACCTCCTGCGCCGTGAAGACCCATCTCAGTGTTGGTGCGGCGCCCGGTTGACAGTGGCACATATTCTGGTGCACTGTCCCACTTTGATTGCCCAGCGACGAAATCTTGGATTACCGGACTCGTTGCCAGTAATTTCAGCTAGTGCTTTTAGGGTGGAGGATTTAATGTGTTGCAGAGTGGCTGGCTTTTCCTTTTTATTCTCGTGGTCGGCCAGCCACTGTAATCTGCTTTCTTGTTTAACTGTCTTCTGTTCATAGCGTCTCTCTGTTGTTTCCTTGTAATCTTCTGTTCCTTTTAGTGTTCGTTGCCTTTCCTTCGTTCTTGTGGTTTTTCCTTTCTTTCCATTTTGTATTACATGTCTCGTCTGTTTTATTCTCACACTACTGGCATTGCTTTATTACGAACAAGGGACCGATAACCTCGTAGTTTGGTCCCTTCTCCCCTCTTTTAAACCAACCAACCACTCCCCACCCCCTTCCCTCTCCCTCCCCCCCCTTCTCGCTCTCCCCGTGAGGTCTGCGTCACGTTCCGCGGTCAACCGCTGTCACGTGCGCCCCGCCAGACATCTGCGGGCACGGCAACTGCCCTCGGGTTGTCTGGCTGAACAGCCGAGCGCCTCGGTTCTACTGTGCTATTATTAATATGTAAGTTACTGTGTGTACCAGCGTCCTGTCACAGATGCTGTGATACCATTATTCCTTTGCGATCTAAGCGTAAACTTTGTTCTGCAAAGAACAAGTATTGTAACAGCTTCCAGTTACCATATCCATGAAATTTCTACATACATGGTATGCATTCGATGAAATTACACAGACATCCACAAAGTGTTAAATTGCAAGAAATAAATTGGGAGACAACAAGGAAAAACGGGGTAAATTCGTGTTAATAAATTAAAAAAAAACACTGAAACTGAATAATTCAAACACCAGTTTACTGTTCCAGTAACCTCATTTTATCTTTTCTAGTATATGGTTGTGCAAGCACTTGTACTCCATATATTAGTTACAGAAGAATTGTTGTAATATCCCTTTCCAGCCTGAGAGAAAATTTCTTAGAAGTTTATCTGATGGCTACCAGTTTCTGTACTTCATGACCTCTGGAATTGGGCAAAAATAGTGAAAAAATTCTCATGGTGATAGTTTGTTAAAGAAGTCACTAGCACCGATCGTGCTACTCAAAACGCATACATTTATAGTATCCAAAAGGCACTTGACGCATGTGTTTGGATAGCTTCAGGAGTTAAACGAAACATTCTCAGTCTAAGATAAAGCAGGAATTATCTTAAACTAACGGAATATAAGAAAACATATTGTATTTAGCTCAATGACGCATTCCTTTGTATTCTCGTTAAAGTTTGAAATGATCTGTTGCTCTCTGGTGGTCACAATACTGGAAAAAAAACAGAAGCTGTGAACTTGCATAATCGTTGCAGTTCGGAGTTACACAGGCAAGCTATGAAGCTGAGCCACAACAAACTTAAAATAGAATCCGCACAATAATGCAGGCCAGGGTGGAAAGGGATATAAAGCTCAACACAAACTTGTGCAACAAGATTCTTCTCAGATGGAAGAGGCATTGTGCCAAATTACATGTACAAAATAAATGATGTCCATTCTGGGGTTTTGTGTAGTTACTGCGCTCGAACATTATGGGTTACCTCGAACAAACACAACTAGCTATTTGTTCTCACGAAGTAATGAGTGCTATCCACAGGGAATTTCAAATTGGTTGCATATTTTTAAACTTAGAGTAGGCTTTTGGCACCGTGCGGCCCAATCGACTTTTAATCAAATTGCGTGCCTATGGAGTATAGTATGTTGCGCGGCTGGATTCGTGATTTCCTGTCACGAAGAACACAGTTCATAGCAACTGACGGAAAGTCATCGAGTAAAACAGTAGCAATAACAGGCGTCCCCAAGAAAGTGTTCCTGATCTATATAAACGATTTAGGAGACGATCTGAATAGCTTGCAGATGATGCTGACATTAGCCGTCATGTGAAGTCATCAGATAATAAAAAAAAATTGGAGAACGGTTTAGACAACATATCTGTGTGGTGCGAAAAGCGGAAATTGACTCCAAATAATGAAAGGTGTGAAGCCATCCACACGAATACCAAGAGGAATCGCTAAATTTTGGTTAGATGATAAATCACACAAATCTGAAGGCTGTAAATTCAACTAAAGACTAAAGGGTTACAGTTATGGATAACTCAAGTTTGAACAATCACATAGATGATGATGATGAGGGGGAAAAAAACCAAAGACTGAGATTTATTGGCAGAACACTGAGAAAATGAAGCAGGTCGACAATGATGCTGCTTACACTCCGGTTGTCCCCACTCCCCTGGAGTACTGCTGTACGGTGTGGGACCCGCATCAGATAGGATTGACGGAGGATATCGATGAAGTTCAAAGAAATGAAATTCGTGTTGTATTATTGCGAAATAGGGAGAGACTGCCATTGACAGGATACGCGAATCAGGGTGGTTGTTGTTGTGGTCTTCAGTCCTGAGACTAGTTTGATGCAGCTCTCCATGCTACTCTATCCTGTGCAAGCTTCCTCATCTCCCAGTACCTGCTGCAACCTAAATCCTTCTGAATCTGTTTGGTGTATTCATCTCTTGGTCTCCCTCTACGATTTTTACCCTCCACGCAGCCCTCCAATACTAAATTGGTGATCCCTCGATGTCTCAGAACATGTCCTACCAACCGATCCCTTCTTCTAGTCAAGTTGTGCCACAAACTTCTCTTCTCCCCAACCCTGTTCAATACCTCCTCATTAGTTATGTGATCTACCCACCTTATCTTCAGCATTCTTCTGTAGCACCACATTTCGAAAGCTTCTATTCTCTTCTTGTGTAAGCTATTTATCGTCCACGTTTCACTTCCATACATGGCTACACTCCATACAAATACTTACAGAAACGACTTCCTTACACTTAAATCAATACTCGATGTTAACAAATTTGTCTTCTTCAGAAAGGCTTTCCTTGCCATTGCCAGTCCACATTTTACATCCTCTCTACTTCGGCCATCATCAGTTATTTTGCTCCCCAAATAGCAAAACTCGTTTACTACTTTAAGTGTCTCATTTCCTAATCTAATTCCCTCAGAATCACCCGACTTAATTCGACTACATTCCATTATCCTAGTTTTGCTTTTGTTGATGTTCATCTTATATCCTCCTTCCAAGACACTGTCCATTCCGTTCAACTGCTCTTCCAAGTCCTTTGCTGTCTCTGACAGAATTACAATGTCATCGGCGAACCTCTAAGTTCTTATTTCTTCTCCATGGATTTTGATACCTACTCTGAATTTTTCTTTTGTTTCCTTTATTGCTGGCTCAATATACAGATTGAATAACATCGGGGATAGGCTACAACCCTGTCTCACTCCCTTCCCAACCACTGCTTCCCTTTCATACCCCTCGACTCTTATAACTGCCATCTGCTTTCTGTACAAATTGTAAATAGCCTTTCGCTCTCTGTATTTTATCCCTGCCGTCTTCAGAATTTGAAAGAGAGTATTCCAATAAACATTGTCAAAAGCTTTCTCTAAGTCTACAAATGCTAGAAACGTAGGTTTGCCTTTCCTTAATCTGTCTTCTAAGATAAGTCGTAAAGTCAGTATTGCCTCACGTGTTCCAACATTTCTACGGAATCCAAACTGATCTTCCGCGAGGTCCGCTTCTACCAGTTTTTCCATTCGTCTGTAAAGAATTTGCGTTAGTATTTTGCAGCTGTGAGTTATTAAACTGATAGTTACGTAATTTCACATCTGTCAACACCTGCTTTCTTTGGGATTGGAATTATTATATTCTTCTTGAAGTCTGACGGTATTTCGCTTGTTTCATACATCTTGCTGACCAGATGGTAGAGTTTTGTCAGGACTGGCTCTCCCAAGGTTGTTAGTAGTTCTAATGGAATGTTGTCTACTCCCGGGGCCTTGTTTCGACTCAGGTCTTTCAGTGCTCTGTCAAACTCTTCACGCAGTATTGTATCTCCCATTTCATCTTCATCTACATCCTCTTCCATTTCCATAATATTGTCCTCGAGTAGATCACCCTTGTATAGGCCCTCTATATACTCCTTCCACCTCTCTGCTTTCCCTTCTTTGCTTAGAACTGGGTTTCCATCAAAGCTCTTGATATTCATGTTCTCCTTTCTCCAAAAGGACGACGGTTCAATCCCGCGTCCAGCCATCCTGATTTAGGTTTTCCGTGATTTCCCTAAATCGCTTCAGGCAAATGCCGGGATGGTTCCTTTCAAAGGGCACGGCCGACTACCTTCCCCCATCCTTCCGTAATCCGATGAGACCGATGACCTCGCTGTTTGGTCTATTCCCCAACAACCCAACCCCTATTATACAGCTTAATACTAAACATTTAAATTAAAATGTTGACGTAATATCATCATACATCATTTTCGTTAGAAGTCAAAAACTTTAAGAATGCTTGTAGTTGTTGCCTAAACAACTCAATCATCAGATGACATTCCGGTATCGTCACCATTACTATGAGCTTCCAATATACTTACTCTTAAGCCCTCAGCACAAGTTTCACAACGATTATCACTGCAAAATGGAAGGGTATCAGTGCTATTTATATTTGTTACTTCTGAACAAAACTGGCAACTTCGGTCCGAACTTCACTCCTTAGGGTGAGTGATGGTCCCAGAATAACAAAAAATTGTAATGTCAAGTAACAAAGCGCGGGCAAACCGAAACGAAACTAAACATTGCTCAAATAGACCCGCCTGCCAATAGCTCCGAACTAAAACCAGTGGAACACGTTTGGAATGAGTTGGAATGTAGACGTCGCCGTTTCCAGCGCCCAACACCAATACCTTGGCTGGTTTCGGCTCTGGAATGAGAATGGACTGCCGCTCCTCCTTCAGACATTCAGGCACATTATTGAATGTGTCGCCAGCAGAGTTCAATCCTTCATAGAGGCAGATACATCAGTTTAATGCCCACTCGTAGACGTCCGGATATTTTTGGTCACATAATATTTGCTAATATGGTGTCATCTTTGCATCCTCCTCCCCCCCCCCCCCCTCCCAATCAGGGTGGAAATCATTAAAGCAAAGGCGATTTTCGTTGCGGCAGGATCTTCTCACGAAATTTCATTCACCAACTTTAGGCTTAGACAAATGTTTGGACAGCAACCAGCCACAAATTTACTTTCAATTCCTTTATTCAAATGGTATCGTTACCGGTTTCGAATCATTATGATTCTTCTTCAGACGGTTTACACGCTTTCCTTATAACATTTGGTGTGTTTTTTTACAGGTTAATTGTCCTAAAATTTAAATAATTATAAGCACGCCACACACAGATGGTTGCGTTACAGATTTTCGTTGCCTGTGGCTTACGTGAGATTTCGGTTTGGAGTGTTTGTTTTCATAACATTCGTCCAACAGGTGTTAATACATTCCCACTGTATTCTTATTGTTGCACTTGTAAATTTTTCTCACTGAACACTTTACATTTGCCTCGGAGAAGATTTCTACCACGCAGCACATGTTTAGATACGCACAAAGAGCTTACAAACATATGAGTATCAAAGATGCTATGATATATCGTAGCATTCGAAGATGTCTTACGTTTGGAAAGGATCATATTTTCACTTACGCAACTGAAATGCATTTTACACTAGTTCAGAGACATTGATTTTTTGAATTGATACTGTTACATTAATTACGAGGTTTTTTAGTTCTGTAGATGTAAAATAGTACATTATTTAATTACATTTAGCATCATGAGAATTATAGTAACATATAAATTTGCTGCTTGACCTGCAGATATTCGTACTAATATTATTTGCTTTTTAGGTTGGAAAATAATAATTAATGTAGCAGTATCAACTCAAAAAATCGATCTCTCTTTACTAGTGTAAAATGCATTTCAGTTGCGTGAGTGAATATATGATCCTTTCCAACACAAAGCATCTTCAAATGTTACGATGTATCATAGCATCTTTGATACTCACATGGTTGTAAGCTCTTTCTATGTATCTAAACATGTGGTGCGTGGTAGAAACCTTCTCTGTTACAAATCTAAAGTGTTCAGTGAGAAAAAATTTACGTGTACAACAATAAGAATGCAGTGGGAATGTATTAACATTTGTTCGACGAATGTTACGAAAACACACTCCAAACCGACATCTCACGTAAGTCACATGCCATGAAAATCTGTAACGCAACCATCTGTGTGTGGTGTGCTTATAATTATGTATTATTTATACTTTAGGGCAATTAATCTGTAAAAAAAAAACCAAAGTTACTAGGAAAGCGTGTAAACCGTCTGAAGATGAATCACAACGATTCGAAACCGGTAACGATACCCTTTGAATAAAGAAACTGATAGTAAATTTGTGGCTGGTTGCTGTCCCCAACACCACCAACATTTGTCTTCAAATAACAGCCATGGTCTCCAACCATGTCATCATGACAAAATTGCGTTTAAGCTTAGAGTTTGAAAATATTTTCTTGGGGCCTACCTACAAAGGGAGGAATGATCATAATAAAATCAAAGAAACCAGAGCTCCCACGGGAAGATGTAATTGTTGGTTTTTCCGTCGTGCTTCTACAGTGGAACGGTAGAGCAATAGGTTGAAGGTCGTTCGATGAATCCTCTGCCAGGCGCTTAACTGGGAATTGCAGAGTGATCCTGTAGATGCAGATGTATATAAAAATAAACCTCACGAAGTGACTCTTGCAATTTTATCATGTACTGCACACCACGTTACGGACGTACGTCATAGTTTACAAGTGACGGTCTTTCACACGGGGCCAGCATAGTCGCGATCGATCGGCGTAAGCCCGTGGGCAGCAGCTCGCCGTCGGCCAGTTTTGGGGTCGGCCCACAACAGGCGCCGGCCTGCGGTCTGGCAGTGCGTGTTCTGACAGGGGGCCAGCGGCCGGGGAGGCTGGCGAGCACTGCTCGTGACAGCGGCTGTCTGTCTGACGTCACGGGCTTGAATCACGCCCAGGGGCGGCATTAGCTGCAGCGCCCTGCCTGCCGGCGCCAGTCGAAAATGCCCGTCTGGGCAGCGGACTCTGTACCCTTCCTGCAGAACGTAATGCGCCGTGAACAGAATGGGCAGTTTCAAAGTGTCTCCTACTGAAATTTCAAACATTGCACCACAAACATTAAATTTGGAATGCGTAGGAAGATGTACGAGACTGGGCTTTCGTTTCTCTTTCATCTATCGTATTTGATTGGTTGTACTATACCAAAATACCTCATCTGATTGCGGTAAAGCTATACAAGAAAAGACGCAGAGGAAGGAGGTGGGGTTCTAGTCACTCATAAGTGAAAAAAGTTACGTGCATATGTGTGCTCGTGATGTGAAGTAAATGAACTTCAAAATTAATACTGAAGGGGGAAAAGCATTGAGCTTACCGTGGTATGAGTAGCGAGATTTTCAAGAAGTTTCCGAAGTCCGCGTAGGTAGCAGCAGGTCAGCACAAGTTGCTAACAGAAGGGGCCCGGGTACGATTCCGGACCGAGTCGGAGAGTTTCTCCGCTTGGAGACTGGATGTTGTATTGTCCTTACCAATATCGTCAGAAGTGACACGAAAATCACCTGTATGGCGTCGCATCTAATTCTAAGCTTATGTAACTTAGTTAGTTCAAATGGCTCTAAGCACTATGGGACTTAACTTCTGAGGTCATCAGTCCCCTAGAACTTACAACTACTTAAACCTAACTAACCTAAGGACATGACACACATCCATGCCCGAGGCAGGATTCGAACCTGCGACCGTAGCAGTCGTGCGTGTAACTTAGTACAAAGTACAGCTTCGAACTGATGATTGATCTGAATTCTCGAAGCACACTGTCGTTCCGTCTTTCCAATGTTCAGACGGGTGTATGGGCACGTACGGGCTTGCAACTGATAAATAAGTTTATACTGTTTTTTTCAGCTATTGAATTTTTTTTACTGTACACATAGCAGGTTCTTCATATAGTACCAAACTGAAACCGATCGCCTCTGTCGCTTAGATTTACCAGGCGTCTACAGTTTACGCTACGGGGTTAGATGTTGCTGTGAGAGGAGTGGCACAAATGAGATCTAGTCGTGCAATAAAATTTTATGGGCAGCGTCCCATATAGCTTCCCAGCACGAATATCGGACGAATTGGGAAGTTCATAATCTCTGCTAGCTCTTCCTTCGCCTACACTGGACAAGGTGGGCAGTTCTATGCCATTGAACTCATATTCGGGGAGGGGAAGGGGGGCGGAGCATGGTTCAAATCCTCGTCTGGTCATCCAGATTTAAATTATCCGTTGTTTCCCTAAAGCGACTAAGGTGAATCCCTCGATGGTTCCTTTGAAAGGACGCTGTCTATTTCCTTTCCTCCGTCATTCCCCAAGGCGAACTTGTGCTACGTCTCAAATGACTTAGATGACGAAGGGGCGTTAAACCCTAATCTTACTTCGTTTTTCATCTCGTTCGGAGTCGGAGAAACGGTGAAAGAACTACGCATGGGACACATTGTAATGTGCAAGAGTAGAGCATACTCGTCTACCAACTCAAGACAGTTGGGGCATAGGAAAAGACTTATTGGGAAGAAGTGGGAGGGGGATGAGGAACAATAAATTGGCATTAATGAAACTAACGAGTCAGCCTTGGTGTCTCTCATTCGGCCACACACGATGGAGGAAACGATTCTAACGCACGTCGGACTAGACACTAACGTCGCAAAGGTGTCTCCTTAGTGAAAGAGTACCGGTAGTTGATTGAACCTCCCCCGCTGAAGTGATATGCGTATGCGCCGTGGCAAGATCGCAGCGACCGTGTTATCGGTTGTTCAGCTCTGTGTAATCGGGTGATGCTGAATCGAGTGTGTAACCTTTTTAATATCGTGTGCTATGTCTGTTACGCATTTTACACAAAGATTCAGGAAAGAGATTTAGCATGTATTCATTGTGCTTGGATCGTGATTGCTTTAAATGATAAACGAGTCACACACATAAAGATATTTCCATATCATTTGTTTTACAGTTTAAATTTACAAGCATCACATTTCAATAGATTCGTGTATTTCGATGACGTATCTACGTTCCTCTCCGTTTCAGTGCAGTCAGGGAGCGTCGTTGTCATATTGGGAACCTGCCAGGAATTTATTCTTGGTGAGAATAATGGAATGGGCAGTGCTCATCGTCGCGTGAAGACTTAAGTTGCTTTGATGCAAAGTAGGAGTCCCAAGGTATGGAAAGCTGATTAAGACGGCGAGGGCGGTGTATTGTCCCCATGCCATCAAAGCCCCGTAGTAACTACACCATGTAGTAGAGGATGACACGACAACCGGTCGGTATGGCATGTTCTTGTGGCCTCAGTTACGTAGTTACGTTTTTGAAGAATAATTTTACAAGATACGTATATACGTGTAGTATCAGGGATGGCTACATGCTGGAAATTATGGAATAGGGCAAGCTGTTCAGAAAAATGCGTTTTAGGTTAGATTTAAAACTTTCTTTACAAGAAGACATGTTTTTTTGTAATTGAAAAGGATTATGAATAATTCTTTGAGGCATACTGAACTCCTTTCTGAGAATTTTCTTGTGGTGTCGAACGTATGGACGTCGCTATTCCTCTCAAATCGTGATGGATAATTTATGACGGATTTCGCTGGCTGTCTATTGTGAAGTTGAAGTTACTATGCTTAACCCCTTAAGCACATAAAGGATGAGGGCAGGTGAATAGCACATAATACTCTTTCTGGTCGCTTTGAGCAGTCAGTTCTTCCTTTCTGAGTTACCTCATAAAATTATTCCCTACGACATTATTGAGTATAAACTTTCAAAATACGAGGGACGTTAAATAAGTAATGCAGCACTTTTTTCTGAAAGCAGGTTGGTTTTATACGTGGTTCCAATACAGCCCGTTATGCCCCCTCTTTTGTCTACAAAACCCTATTTTCCAACGTAATCTCCGTTGAGTACGACGGCCTTACGCCACCTTATTGGGTCTGTGTGCCTGCATGGTACAACTCTACTGGTCGACGTTGCAACCAAAGTGTTGCTGCATCGATTGCCTCACAGTCATCCGCGTAATGCTTCGTGCGTAGAGCATACGTCATTGGACTAAACAGATGGATGTCGGAAGATGGGAGATTCGGGCTGTAGGAGGGGAGAGAAAAGATAGTCCAATGAGGTTTTGTGACCATCTCTCTGTAGTGTGCAGACTTCTGTGACGCTTGAGTTATCATGGAGAAAGAGAAGTTCATTTTCATTTTTGTGGCGATGAACAGGCTGAAGTCGTTTTTGTCAGTTCCTGGGGGTAACGCAGCCGTGTGCTGCCGGCGACACGCGGAACATCGCACAGGGTTAGGTTGTTTGGAGGAGGAGACCAGACAGCGCGGTCATCGGTCTCATCGGATTAGGGATGGATGGGGAAGGATGTCGGCGGTGCCCTTTCAAAGGAACCATCCCGGCATTTGCCTGGAGCGATTTAGGGAAATCACGGAAAACCTAAATCAGGATGGCCGGACACGGGATTGAACCGTTGTCCTCCTACGCAGGTTTGCATGACATTGTTGCGACCATCTCCCTAAGACTCGGCATGCTGTCGTACACTGCCAGGTCTCCGTTGACATTCTGCAAGCGCCTATGAATATCGACGATGCTCTGGTTTTCCGCCAAAAGAAACTCTACGACTGCTCTCCGCTTGGAACGCACCTCCGTTGCAGAAGCCGTTTTGAAGGCTACGTATAATGCTGCCACCCATCGGAACTTCATGACACTATAGGCACTGAAGGGCGAATATTCCACCGTATCCTATGCCACATTCTGCATCTTTTCGACTGAAATTGGTCGAGAAAATTCACCACCCCTTGGATGTTAAGAGGTTGATTCGTTCATTACCAAGCAATTACACTACGCGGAAAAGTAGCTGAGCTTAATTGTGTAAGCAGGTCAGTATGTATGATATGAGACGCCTGAAGTGTTTGGCCTGCGTATATTTTTTAGTTGTTGCGCTTGCGCCCCCCTCCCCCCTCCTCTCCACACTTAATTCGGCTTACATGCCAGTGCGTTCGCCATTGTTAGCTAGGATCATCCAATTCGATACGCGCGACGCGAAGTGACTGTTGCAGTGAGCAGCAGCAGGGAGAAATGTGCGCAGCTTCGCCGAAGTTCGGTGCGCCGATGACTGGGCGCAGTAATAACAGCGGACTGCGTGTTTAATGATGGAGGTGTGAGCGCGGCGCGGCCGGCGCGGATCAAATCGCATGGTGGCGGCAGGCGCTAATGGAGGAGAACGGGCCGACAAAGGCGACTTGCCGCGGAGTTTGGCCGCTGAATGCCGCGCTCCGCCGGCTAATCGCATTTTGGCGGCGATTATGCGCCGCGCCGCACGTCTGCTCCGCTCGGCGCCCACCATTTTGCTGATGAGGCTCCAGCACTGCGCTCTCCGGTCTGGGGTCGCGGCGCGACTGCGCTAGCAGCATTGGGAATGTGCCCGCTGTCGACCCGTCACGATCTGCTCCGGGGGGTTAATGTCCGCCGCTGCTTTTGTTCTCTCCTAATTATCGTGCAGGGCTACAACAATTGTCTTAACAAGGACACCTCTCTGACTGGGAAAACGAAAAGGTATCAGTTCTTCCTGTTATCGAATCGAATACTTTCATCTCAAAAAACACCCATACTTCTTTACACGATAGTTTCCAATTTATACACCGAATGGCCCAACATATGAGTGACGAATTGCAGCGATCTACGAAGGCGTGCAATAAGTAATGTAACAGGTTTTTTTTTCTCGGTCAGTTTAGGTTGAAAATATGTAAAATTTGTTGTGGAACATAGTGGACTACTCCCGCTCAAGTCCCTATAGTTTCATGAAGTTCCGATAGGTGGCGGTGCTATACATAGCATTCAAAATGGCGTTTGTAACGAAGCTGCGTTTCGAGCAGAGGTGTCATACAGTTTATTTTGGCGGAAAACCAGAGCCTCGCAGATACTAGAGGCGCCTTGCAGAGTGTCTAAGGAGACCTAGAAGTGAACAAAAACACTGTGAGTCGTTGAGCGAGGCGTCTGTGTCATCGCAGCAAGGTCGCGCAAACCTGTCCGATCACCCACGTGCTGGCTGGCCGCACACATCTTGACTCCTCCAATGTTGGAACGTGCCGACACTCTCTTTACAGGTGATACACGGATCACAAATACCTCGCTGCACAACTGGTAGTCTCTGTTCGCACAGCTAACACACTGGTCCACCCGATGGGGTACTCAGAGGTGTGCGCGCACTGGGTCCCTCTCCGCCTAACAGAAGACCATAAAGAGCAGCGAAGGACCATCTGTGCGAAATTGCTTGCGCGTTATGAGGCTGAACGTGACAATTTTTTGTCGAGCGTCGACACAGGCGCTGCAAAATGGATTCATTGCTTCGAATTGAAAGCAAAACGACCCTCCATGAAGTGGCGCCACACCGTATTTTCCTCCGAAGGAAAAAGTTTAATGTCGCACACTCAACCGGTGAAGTCGTGACGACGGTCTTCCAGGACTCTGAAGAGATTATTCTGTTTGAAACGATGAATTCTGAAGTGTGTTGTGCTACCCTCAGGTAATAGAAGAAACTACTTAAGGGTGTTCGTCGCCTCAAAAATGCAGACGAACTTCTTCCCCATGACAAAGCAAGGTCTGGAAAGTCAACACACCCGAGAGGCGCTCACAAAACTTAATTGGACTACACTTCCTCACCACTCTCACACTTTCAAACTTCAGTCTGTTTCACCCAATGAAGGATGGACTCCGCGAGAAGCAGTACGTGGACAACGGGAGGGTTACTGATGCAGCAGTGCGATGGCTCCGAGGTCGACCAGTAGAAGTGGTACCATATGCGCAATTTATTCCCGCCCAGTTAGGTGGCGTAGGCCGTCGCATTGAATGAAGATTATGTACAAAAAATTGGTTTTTGTAGTCGAAAGACTGGGGAATAATACGTTGTATTGGAATCCTGAATAAAACCAACTTGCTTTCAGAAAGAAAAATGTTTCATTTCCTATTGAACGCCCCTCTTACTGCAACGGATCGCTTGCCTCTATCCCGCCACACACGATCGTTTTGCCAAGCAGTTTCAACCTACATTACGAACACTACTGTGCTCTGCGGGTCTGCTATATAAAAGGAACTGCTTTGTTCAGCAACAATGGCCATTGGTCTCACTGTCCACCACGAAAACGCCTGGAAAATAAATGGGAAAAAGAAGGGAATTGTCATTTATTGAACTCGTTTCGAAACGCTTTTCTTGGCAAACTTACGTTACTTTACAGAGGATGATATACTTTTCACTGGTGTTAAGTGGTTTGTGTGCATCTTTCCAGTGTACTAATAAAATTCGTTTTTCATTTATTACTGAAATGATTTTTTCAGTCGTTAGTTTCGTAGTTTGAACTGCAAGTATTGATAGTTTCTTTTGAACTCATCATACTTATAGAGAAATGTTCCCTATTTCAGCGCTGTTGATTACCATGATTCCTGTTACAAATTACATGAGGGAGACTCAGCTTATGTGTAGTAATGACAAGGGACTTTAGTGCGAATCTATTATACAGACCGAGCGAGGTGGCGCAGTGGTTGGCACACTGGACTCACATTCGGGAGGACGACGGTTCAGTCCCGCGTCCGGCCATCCTGATATAGGTTTTCCGTGATTTCCCAAAATCGCTTCAGGCAGATGCCGAGATGGTTTCTTTGAGAGGGCACGACTTACTTCCCCATCCTTCCCTAGCCCAATGAGACCGATGACCTCGCTGTTTGGTCTCTTCCCCACAGCCCAACCCCTAAACAACTCAGTCATCAGATGACATCCAGGTATCGTCGCTATTATTATGAACTTCCCATCTACTTACTCTTAAGTCTACAGCACAAGTTTTACAACGATTATCGCTGCAAAATGGAAGGGTATCAATGCTTTTTATATTTGTGTTACTTCTGAACAAAACTTGCAACTCCGGCCCTAACTTCACTCCTTAGTGAATGATGGTCCCAGAATAACTATGAATTGTAATGTGAAGTTACAAAGCGTGGACAAACCGAAACGAAACAAAACATTCCTGAAATAGACCCTTCTGCCAATAGCCCCGAACTAAAACCAGTGGAACACGTTTGGAATGAGTCTGAATGTAGAAGTCGCCGTTTCCAGTACCTTGGCTGGTTTCGGCTCTGGAATGAGAATTCCTTCAGACATTCAAACACGTTATTGAATGTGTCTCCAGCGGAGTTCAGTCCTCCGTAGAGGCAGAGGGTGGACATACTGCAGTTTAATGTCCACTGATAGACGTCCGGATATATTTGGTCACATAGTGTCTGCTAATATCGTGTCATCTTTGCATCTTCTCCCCCTCACCAATGACGTCTAGGGGTGGAATGTCGTCAGGACGGTGACGAATGAACGTAGATAATTACAAAACCATTGTTTCGACCGTAATATTTTTACATTCATGGCTTCTCACCCTTACTCCCACGCAAATGGATGGTAGCGGTATATTAAGTCCAAAGTGTTCTTATACAAATACTGAGTCATGCGTCTGTCCCACCCCCCACCCGACTCACCTCCAACATCGCACCTTTTAGAGGTAGGAGGTTCTTACTACCACATCGCTTCCCTCCAGACAGCTGTTCGAAACCGATCCAGTAACTGATGAATGTACAGATGTGCGTTCTAATGGCTGTCCATCCATAATGATGATTATCTCTTCTTCCCCTTTGGTCTTCCCAGCATTTCAAAGTACACTGAGGTGAGAGAAGTCATGGGATACTTTCTGACATGGTGTCGGACCTGCTTTTGCCCGGCGCAGTGCAGCTACTCCACGTGGTGTGAACTTAACAAGTTGTTGAAAGTCCCATTAAGACTCATTTCCAGTCAACGTTCGATTCATTTGGATGAGAGGACCCAGCCCATTAAATGTGGACACAGGTCACACCATTATGGAGCCATCACCAGCTTGCACAATGCCTTGTTGTTGATGACTTGGGCCAATGGCTTTGTGGCGTCTGGGCCCCACTCGAACCCTTTCATCAGGTCTTACCAACTCACCTTACCACGCCACGGTTTCCCAGTCGTCTAGGGTCCAACCAATATAGTAACGGGGAGCGATGACCGTAGCAGTCTGGTCCCTTTAATCCCACAAACCAACCAACCAATATAGTAACGAGCCCAGGAAAGGAGCTGCAAGCGATGTCGTGATGTTAGGGAAGGCACTCGCTTCAGTCGTCTACTGTTGCAGCCCATTAGCACCAAATTTCGCCGCAGTGTCCTAACGGATACGTCCATCGTACGCCCGAGATCAATTTCTGCCGTTATTTCACGCAATGTTGCTTATCTGTTAGCATGGACAAGTCTACGAAAATTTCGCTGCTGTCAGTCGTTAAGTGAAGGCCATCGGCCACTGAGTTGTCCGTGGTGAGAGGCAATGGCTGAAATACGGTGTTCTCAGCATACTCTTGCCCCTCTGGCTCGCGGAATATTGAATTCCCTAACGATCTCCGAAATGGAATGTCCCATGCGTCTAGCTCCAACTACTATTTCGCGTTGAAAGTCTGTTAATTCCCATGGTGCAGCCATGTTTACGTAGCAAACCTTTTCACATGAATCACCTGAGTACAAATGACAGCCCCGCCAATGTATACCCTTTTATACTTTGTGTACGCGTCACCACCGCCATCTGTCTACGTGCATATTGCTATCCGATTACTTTTGTAAACTCAGTGTATGTCGCCCGGCGCCCTCTCGTCTGTCAGCGATCCGCTCTTGCGCGGCCTTGTGGAACCGGGACTCAGCGCTTTCGCTGGTGAGCACCGCCGCTATTGGATGCGGTGGCGCCTGCTCTTTATTCATGCGGAGCGTCGTGGAGGCGCCTTGCCCCGTTATGTAAACGGTCCGCTGCGTGACTTCCCGCAGCATGGAGGGATTTCAGGCTGGGCGATACCATGCCGACGGCAGTCTTCCCCGTTCCCTTCGTTAACCTCCGCCTCACTATGGCTCCACTCCCTGCGTACGCCGAGCCCTTCTCCAGCTCGTCTTGTTCATTCTGGGATCCGTTGCGGGCTTCAGAGTATAAATAGAAATCGCGGTGTCTGGTTCTGATCAGAGCTATTATAAGACAGTAGGACACAATCACATCTGTACTCGTCATCACCATATATAGCAAGTACTACGCAGATGAGCTTCAACTAGTGTAATTCGCTTCCATTAAAGAGCCAAACGTAAGACAGACACTGAGGCGTCAGAAGTCACGGGATAGCCATATGTACAAGTTTAGATAGCGGCGGTTTCGGCTACAGAAGGTATAAAAGGACAGTGCATTGGCGGAGCTGTCATTTGTAGTCTTGTGATTCCTGTAAAAAGATTTGCAACGTGATTATGGCCACACCACGGGAGTTAAGATTTTGAACGCGAAACGATAGTTGTAGCTAGACGCATGGGACATTCCATTTCGGAAATCGTTAGGGAATTCAATATTTCGAGATCCACAGTGTCAAGAACGTGCCGAAAATACCAAATTTCAGGCATTACCTCTCACCACGGATAACTTGGTGGTAGACGGCCTTCACTTAACGACCGAGAGCAGCGTCATGTGCACAGAGTTGTCACTAACAGATAAGCAACATTGCGCGAAATAACAGCAGGATTCAATGCGGGAGAGAGTGCGGCGAAATTTGGCGTTAAATGTCTATTCCAACAGACTACCGACGCAAGTGCCTTTGCTTAACAGCACGACACGCATGCAGTGCCTCTCCTGAGCTCGTGACCATATCTGTTTGACCATAGACTGAAAACGGTGGCATGGGCAGACGAGTCTCGATTTCAGTTCGTAACAGTCGAAGGTGGGATTCGAGTGTGGCCGAGACCCCACAAAGCCATCAACCTAGGTTGTCAAAAAGGCACTGTGCAAGCTGGTGAAGGTTCTATAATGGTGCGGCCTGTTTTTACATGGAATGGACTAGGTCCTCTGGTCTAACTGAAACGATCATTGACTCGAAACGGCTGTATTCGTCTACTTGGAGACTATTTGCAGCCATTAATGAATGGAAGTTTTATTAATGACAATGCACCGTGTCACCGGGCAACAATTGTTCCCGGTTGGTTTGGAGAACTTTCTGGACAATTCGAGCGAATGGCTTGACCATCGAGATCACCCGCACGAATCCTCATTTATGGGACGTAAGCGAGAGGTCATTTCGCGCACAAAATCCTGCACCGGCAACTTGTTAGCAATTGTCGACGACTGTAGAGTCGCTATGGTTAGGAATTTCTGGGGGGGGGGGGGGGGGGGGGGGCACCTCGAACAACTTTTTGAACCCATGGCACGTAGAGTTGCAGCGGTACCCCTAGTGAAAGGATGTCGGACGCGATTTTAGGAGGTATCCCATGACTTCAGTCACCTCAGTCTAATGTAGGAAAAGAAAAGTTCTGCCATTTTCTACAGAAACAATATAAGGATTCGTTTGTAAATTTAATTTTTTTCGGTATTATTAATTCGTTTCCAGACACATTTGTCTTTCACGTCCGCCTCTGTAGCTGACTGCCAAGTGACCCGGTTTCGATTCCCGGTATTGCAAGGGATTTTTCATTGGTGGGAGGGCTGGAATTGGTTGTTAAGCCTGGTGATGCAGTTGAGGAGCTACTTCACCCCGTAGTAGCATCTCACGGTCACCAAAACTGACGATTGCCGCGAGAGCGGTGTGCTGACCCCACGACCCTCCGTACCGCGTTTTTAGCGGATGACACTGTAGTCGGTAACTATTGATGTGCACGTCGGGGGCTGTGGACGGAGGCATCTTACGAGGATTCTACTGGAATATATCAAAGTTTTGTTTATCGTATGTTAATTTCAGATGTGGTTCGACAAACCTACGTGATACTGTCTCCTTCTTTCACTTCACTTAGCTAACTTCGGCACACAGATGCGTCAAAATTAATAGACTTCTTATTTTCCACCACTCAATTTTGCATCCACGAGACACACGATTCCACGAGACACACGATTCCACGAGACACACGATTCCACGAGACACACGATTCCACGAGACACACGATTCCACGAGACACACGATTCCAGACAATTCATTGGTGCTTCGGAACTACTTCTTATTGATAACACGGGGATTGACAATTTTTGCTGGAAGAACTGTTCGTTTGCTTCTCTGTACACAAACAAATCAGACAAATTTATACCAAAAATTAATCCGTGTAACAACTACTGTGTGTATTGTTCCAGAAAAATCCACTGAATATGTCTTTCATATACGCGGGCAGTTCGGAAAGTTAGTTCCAATGCTATCTGTTGCACGGAGGATGGGGAATAGCGTTTCCAGCGTTGCTGTGTCGCCCGGCTCAGTAAGTGTGTGGCAGTGCCGCGCAAAGTTACTGAAGTTGTTCGCGCCATAACTGTAAATCAAAGTGTGTGTCCTATCAATGCAAATGCTGGCGCTAGTGGGTTACGCGCTGTAATCCGTTTCCTGTGTGCGAAAACTGTAGGTTTTTATTGTGAACTTCGTGCAATGTCAATGATAGTGCTGTCAGCAAATAGTGCCGTTTATTTCATCAAGATCTGATGAACGTTCACTACAAAGAAAGAAGTGGGTCACCATCTTTTGCAAAAAATGGACTAGTTGCAAATGTTAGTGAGAGAATGTGAGAAAGTCGCCGCTTCCCGACTACGGAATTATCAGTCAGTTTCCGTCAGATAAGACATAAGAGATTTGCTCGGTGTTAGGCCTGACAAGCGTGGTTACCGTAAGTATTACGCTCTGTGTGTCTCAAAGCTGCTGACTGATGTCCACGAAACAAAACATTGGGAGCAACATTAACGTTTGCGATGCGACGCTAAGCCGTAGGAGACTAATTTCTCAATCACATTCCGACTGTGTATGAAACGGTGGTTACAGATGTCAACGTGGAGACAAAAAAAAGAGTGGAATGTGGTAATACTGGTTCCCCATGTAAGCCTTTAAAGTACCGCCAAATATTTTCTGAACGAAATCAGGTGACAATTGTTTTTTGGAACAGAAAGGGAGTATTCCTTGTTGATTTTATAGAAAGAGGCAATAGAGTTACGAAATTTAATGTAAAATACTAAACTAACTCAGAAGATGAATGCAGATCAAAAGGCATGGGAAATAGAGTTCTGCTGTCGTTTATGTGCACGAGAATGCTAGGTCACATACTGAGAACTGTTTGATCATAATCCGTGCAGCTTTCATTCGTTATGCTGTGATTTTTGACCTGTTCACGAAAACGAAAAATTGGCTAGGGTCACAGTGGTTTGAAGATGACGACGAGTTAAAGTAGTGGATCAAAGCAAGACCTGCTTATAGGTTGCAAAATCGTACAGCAAGGACATCGAAAAACTAATTCCTCGATATGACAAATCCTTTAATGTGGGAGACAATTATGTAGGAAAAAGTATCTGACAATGTTTGCT
This sequence comes from Schistocerca piceifrons, assembly GCF_021461385.2. Lineage (NCBI taxonomy): Eukaryota > Metazoa > Arthropoda > Insecta > Orthoptera > Acrididae > Schistocerca > Schistocerca piceifrons. Next base: position 248,364,365 of record NC_060144.1, read on the forward strand.
TTAAGTTTTACACTACCGGCCATTAAAATTCCTAAACCACGAAGATGGGGTGCTACAGAACCGAAATTTAACCGCCAGGAAGAAGATGCTGTGATACGCAAATGATTAGCTTTTCAGAGTATTCACCCAAAGTTGGCGCCGGTGGCGAAACCTACAACGTGCTGACATGAGGAGAGTTTCCAACCGATTTCTCATATACAAACAGCAGTTGACCGGCGTTGCCTGGTGAAACGTTGTTGTGATGCCTCGTGTAAGGAGGAGAAACGCGTACCACCACGTTTCCGACTTTGATAAAGGTCGGATTGTAGCCTATCGCGATTGCGGTTTATCGTATCGCGACATTGCTGTTCGCGTTGGTCGAGATCCAATGACTGTTAGCAGAATACGGAATCGGTGGTTTCAGGGGGGTAATACGGAGCACCGGGCTGGAACCCAACGGCCCCGATCACTAGCAGTCGAGATGACAGGCATCTTATCCGCATGGCTGTAACGGATCGTGCAGCCACATTTCGATCCCTGAATCAACAGATGGGGACGTTTGCAGGACAACAACCATCTGCACGAACAGTTCGACGACGTTTGCAGCAGCATGGACTATCAGCTCGGAGACCACGGCTGCGGTTACCCTTGACGCCGCATCACAGACAGGAGCGCCTGCGATGGTGTACTCAACGATGAACCTTGGTGCACGAATGGCAAACCGTCATTTTTCCGGATGAATCCAGGTTCTGTTTACACCATCATGATGGTCGCATCCGTGTTTAGCGACATCGCGGTGAACGCACACTGGAAGCGTGTATTCGTCATCGCCATATGGGGGGCCTTTGGTTACACGTCTCGGTCTCCTCTTGTTCGCATTGACGGCACTTTGAACAGTGGACGTTACATTTCAGATGTGTTACGACCCGTGGCTCTACCGTTCATTCGAGCCCTGTGAAACCCTACATTGCAGCAGGATAATGCACGACCGCATGTTGCAGGTCCTGTAGAGGCCTTTCCGGATACAGAAAATGTTCGACTGCTGCCCTGGCCAGCACATTCTCCAGATCTCTCACCAATTGAAAACGTCTGGTCAATGGTGGCCGAGCAACTGGCTCGTCACAGTACGCCAGTCACTACTCTTGATGAACTGTGGTATCGTGTTGAAGCAGCATGGGCATCATCTGCATTTCTTCTTGGTGTAGAAATTTTAATGGCCAGTAAAGTATATAATTAAAAAATTTTCAATGTACTGGCGTTTGTTTGGTAAAATACCAGAACTTCCTAAGTAAAAAAGCGAAGCGTATGTAGAAATGAAATGGTAATATTGGAGGAATAAAAAGGCGTTTCAGTTTGTAAACTAAAACGTGTAAAAAAAAAGGCAACCTAAAAGCATACTACTGCCTCATGATCTGAGAGTCACAAGGGTGAGTGAAGATAGCTAGACAGCTCCTGGATTACATGCGGTTTGTATCTTATATCTGCATGTTGTTCTACGAAGAGTGGTTGACTGAGACTCAAAAGGATTTAGCTAGAAAAATTGATCTACTAAAAAGCCGAAGTAACATGTTGGAAGATGTACGTAATTATTTGATAAGAAAATCTGTTGCGCTACTTTTTCCGTCAAGTGCGGTACTGGGAGACAAATACCTATTAAGGCATTGTTTTTGGAGCGTTTCGGGTGTACTTAGAAACGATACGTTTATAAGCAGCAAAACTTAGAATGGACGCCAAAGCGCGATGGAAATCTTGGAATGGCAGCAACGGAAAGCGGCCGGGTGGATGCACGCTCCAATTCAGCGCCAATTGCCTCTCTTCGACTTCGCAAAAAGTGTGAACCGTTGCCTGTGGCGCCAGCTGCAGCGTAGCCGGGAGACTGTCGTTCTGGCGCAGCTGGCAACTTTGAATGTGTTTACTCGTACCCGGTTTAAGGACGAAGGTAGAAACTCGATTTGTGAAACGCCACAAGAAAAGGAGGCGGCCGCGGATCGAAGTTTCTGGTCGTTCGCTAACTTTGTCGGCGCCCTGCATTTGTTACATTCGGCTGAGACAGCAGAGGCCGCCAGAGTCGCTGCCGCACACGTGGCGCTCTTGCAAGTGTCTCACTTCGTTATTTTGGGAGATTCCTAATTATAAGAATGATGATGATCAGACTGTTGCCTGTTCCGAACTCACTGACAAAATCATTCCCATCTCTTTCTAGGTCATCCAATACGTCTTTTCCCATTCGGCTTGTAGTTCAGGTTCTTCTGAGGAATTCAATGGCGTGAAGTTCTCATGACATGTTGTCTCTAATGCTCACGTAGCTTGGAGTTTTTGCATGCATGCTGAAATAAATTCTATTCTGATATCTTTGTTCCTAATCATATATTTCCTTGTCCAGTCCTTCGTCTTTCTTAGGAACCTCATTTCTGCTGTTTCAATTCTATTTTTTTTGTTTTTTTGGGAGGAGGGAGGTAACCCAGCTTTCGCTTCCATAGGGTAAGACAGGAACCGCCATTACTTTATAGAATTTCATGGTGGTTTCCTTTTGTACTCCATGGCTCAATGTTCTGCGAATGGTACTACAGACCGCTTGGAATCTGTTTATTTTGTTTTCAGCATCAGATCAAAATCAACACTTACGGCACAGCCTAAAGAAGAGATTTGATTCGCTTGTTCTAAGTCTGAATTATCCATAACAAATTTTCTTCTGACTGGGTATTTTTCTTCGAATGCCATTATTTTTGTTTTGTTGCTAGAAGATTGAAAGTTGTAGTTTCTGCAAATTTCGTTTAGCTGAGTTGTTGATCGTTGGAGGTCATCTTCCTTCGTTTGAATAATAACGGTGTCATCAGCAAACAAAAGTACAATCAAGTATTCCTCATTCGTTATCTTAATTCCTTTGTTTACTTTACATTTCCATTTGCGAAGAATGAAGTCAATATAAATATTAAGAGGCAGGTGATAGTCCACGCCCTCGTCTAGCGCCTTGGTTAGTAATTTTCTTATAGTCGATTCCTACCTGTGCCAATTATAATGCGTGTAGTTCTGTAAAAACTTTCCACTGCCTCTTTTGGGTGATAAAGATATCCACATTCAGACAAAATCTTCCGTGGAGTATGACAGCTCCATATAGGTTTCTACATAAAATTCTCAGTGTTTTTCTGTTCTGTTTTTAATGAAAAAAACATTATGTGCATGAACGACATGATCTAATACATTTCGTTCTTCAGATATAATAGCTTCTGTGATATTCTCCATGCGGTTATTGGTTACCTTTGAGTGTTTAGAAGACGAATGCCACGATAGCTTTTACAGTCTTTGAAAAGAGAGATTACTTCCGCTGTATACCAAATGTCTGGAATATTGCTGTTAGTCCAACATTAATTTATTATCTAGTGGTAACCCCCCATATTTAATTAGGTCTGCATTTTTACCATCTATTCCAGTAGCCTTTCTGTTCTTTATGCCTTTCAAAGCCTCTTCTAGTTCGTCCATAGTAATTGGATCTTCTATTTCATCGTACATACTTTCTCCAGTGTTACCTTCGGCCTTCTCTGTACACCACATGTTCGTACAATGATTTCTCAGTTGTTCGTTGATAATAATGTTCACTGAGGTGTTTTTCTTCGTTGTTGAGGGCCTTCGTGACCTTATATGCACATTGCAGTCTACCGTGTACGTCGTGTTTTAAGACACCTGTGAGCGAGTCCCACGACTGTTGATGTGCTTTGCGCACTACTTGTTTCGCAGCATTCCTTTTTATTTTACAGGTTTCACAACTTTCTGTTGTATTTGTCTGTAGAGACTTCAAATAAGCTGTTTGTTTTCCTTGAATGGCTTCTATAATTTCTGCGTTCAAAATTCAGAATTTTTTTCCCGTCTGTTTTCTTCCTTTTACCAGATGCTTCTGAGGTTGCTTGAGTGAAGCAGGTTCTGATATTATTCAATTCTATATCGATATTTTCATTGACTAGAAGTGAAGCAAGCTTTTCTTTGCGTCTGTATTGATACTGTTTCCAAACAGTGTATTCTGACAGGAGATGTACTCTGAACTACATACGTTGTGGCTTCTTTTGGTTGTTCTTTGTCTTCTCCCATTTTGATAGTAACCGTACCTTACTGCCTAAAAGGAAGTGGTCGCGTCCTCTAAAAACACGTAACTTTTTTTTTTTTCTCTCCAATCCTGGAAGATTCCACTTTGCCAAAGACATATAATCCGTAATGCCAAATCCTTTGTCCGTCGATATTGTCCCGTTGTTAGTAGTCGGTCCAGTCCTGTATCTGGGGCTGTTTGTGAGTTGACCAGTAATTTTGTAATTCCCTGGCTGCGTTACAAGCGCTGCACCAGGTTAAGTCGCACGATGGGGCCACCACCTCAAGGTATCGCGACTGGCCTGATTTTCTATCAGATTTGTCTACCCTAGGGAAGTTGACTCCACCATGCATCTAGAGCCCTTCCTACCCTGTGTTGTGTGACACTCTTCGTCTGACTCCTTAGTCGAGACCACTCTGGCTAGGGCGACTCTGCTAGTAGCTGTGCTACCGCCAGCACAGTTATCGACTTGTCGAAGCACGCAAAACCTCCCGCCCGCCACTGAAGGCGTCTTCGATAAGGCGGAGTCCCCTGTTACGTTGTAGCCTATAATGTAAACTCAGGCTGTATTCTTCCTTATACAAATATTACTATCTAAGATCTTTTTTTATATACATCAACAACTAATGGTACAGAATGCTCTTCTATAGCTAACACAGTACGGTTTCCCTTCACGATAACGATTTCTACTATTATCATACCTAACTACATCTGTTTCCCTACGACTCAAAAGGGTGTAAATAAAGTATTTAGATGAAGCTTGGAGGGTATGTACAGGGGTCAAAACAACGAAATGAAATGCTTATTTTTTTCGTTTTTGCCGAATTTCACCTTTAAGGGATATACACACTCCAAAAGATAATTTGGCGATTAGGTTCAGACGGAATATCTTCAAAACCATGATATTTAGAAAATGTTTCATCCAAAAGTTGAAAATAATTAACATTCTTGAAAACTATACAACCAGCTTTTGCAATAATTTGAAATGTGGTAGAATACTCTACCACTATTAATTAATTTAAAAAAATGAAAACTTCTCCTAGAACATAAATTAAGGAATCATTTATGCCACATCGATCCATGGGTAATGAAGCTCGTTTCTAAAACATTTTTGGAAAATAAGCTACACAAAATGCGCTGTCGGAGTATTTTCAACGTACCTAATAAAAATGTGGTCCCAAGCGACTAGCACCGGAGAGGATAGTTTCTTCGATCGACCTTGCAGAATTGTACAGACACGACGTGTATATTAAGTCAGCACGTGGGCTTGTCTGCAGCAAGACAATTCTCCACACGGACAGTGCGACGACTTTGCAGAACCTCAAACTGTCGGCGTGGCGAACAGTGTTGTTCTTTTCTTTGACACGGCAGATGTGACCAAGACAACATGGACACTGGAGTAGCACCAGTTCTCTCGATTACGTGTACAGGATCCCAGTGACGACTGTGGGTGGAGAGTACAGCGCCAATGAACATTGACAGACTGCTTTAGTCATCGGAAAATGACCGTGATGGTGTTAGGGTGCCATTAGATAGGCAGCACGATGACCTTAGGTTTGCGTATCCGGTAACTTAGGCAGAAAGCTGTTAAATTTCTAACGTGGACCAGTGGTTGTATTCAAACTGAAAGGTCTCCGTGAAGTAAATTTTCAACATGATAACGTAAGGCCATACGTCATCGGTGGTGTACTGTCCGCGATTCAGAAGCTGTTCGTGTTGCCCTCACTCAAGTTTTTCAGTCTCTCGTCACCACTTGTCAGCCACAAGAATTGATGAACTCTGGCACACATTTGGAACAGCTTGGAATAATGTACCTGTACTGTTACCCAAGTTCAGTTCCACTAGATGCCTAACTGGACTAGAGCTACCATTGCTGCCTGGAGTGGCAGCTCTGTATACTGTATTTTGTATTTTGCAGCACGTATACTCTCAGACAACATACATGTTTAACAGTGCATTCGTCTTACTACTATTGCATACAGACACCAAGTAAAACTTCATTATTCGCTATCTTTCTTCATGTTAAGATTTAATGGCCTGTAGTGTACTTTCTGTAGAAGTGTTCACAGCTATATGACGTAATAAGGTTCACATATGCTCTAAACTCTGTGATGAGAAACGTAAAGCTAAATCGTAATTGAAGATGTAATGTGCACAGGACGCTGCGATCTTTCCCAATGCACAGAAAGAAAGGTCACTTCTTTATTTTATCAGACAACTAATTTCGGGCCTTTTCTTGCCAACCTCCGTTCCATCAATTACTACGTTGCTAAGCTCAATCTATCAGTTAGCAAATGTTCCGTTAAAAACAGTAGTAGTGGATTTAAGGATTACCGTAACCATTTGAGAACCAGTGGTTTGTCCCTGAAACCACAGTTTTTTTTAAGTATCAGTGTCTTTGGCATGATGAACTTGCAAAACAGAGACATCCAGGGATACACTAAGCTACTTCAACGAATGTAGTATATTGTAGCAGTCAGATACAGCGTTCAAAGCAACAGTCGGCTCTGACATTGTGCTACGAGTTTGTAGAAAATTTATTCTGATGTCAGTTCATTCGATTTTAGGCCCATCTCTCTTGTTTTAGACATTAAGAAGTCATGGAAGTTAAGAGATGTGGGATTGTGTCGAGGAAAATTGCGAAATTGCTTTCAAACATTTCATGAAATGAAAAGTCGTTGAAGACTTTGCCAGAGGTTTCAAATGAAACTACTATGTCAAAGCAATTGATTCTTTCCTTCCTGCCATTTTTTTCTTGTATTCGTTGCTTTATATGATAATAAAGTTCAATTTTGTGACAAATTTTAAAATGGTTTGAAGTGAAACCACTTCCTTAAAACTTCATCGTTTACTTTTTGCCATTTTCTTTTTGCTGTCATTGCTCACTGTGAGAATAAAGGTCAGGTTTGTCAAAATTTTGAAAACATTTTTTTCGTATTATTGGAACTCACGGGTTAAAAGTATCGAAACATGTTACGCAATAAAATAAAAGGAATTGTCGTTTATGTTTCTCTACAACACAGGTAAAAACGTGACACTTATTGAACATACTTGGAATGAACACCACTGATTCGTTCGAAGTATGAACCAAACGAATTCATCGCATTTTGAGACCAGTGAAAGTGGACACGCTGTTGGCCGACATTTTCACGGTTGTACGTGAGCGGAGAAATTTGCTACGTACGGCCCGTTAGCTGGACGACTCCATCGCGCGGCCTCCGGGTGTCCCTCGGCGAGTCCGTGATGAGGAGGCAATCAGCGGGGGCGGCGCCGCTGCCATCGCGGACCGGCGGCGCCGCTCGTTAGCGCAGGAAGCTGCCGTAACGAGCGAATACAGGTGCAGCTCCGGCTCATTACGGCCCTGCTGACCTGCCGTGTCCGGAAGCGTCAGCCCTCGCAATCCGGGCCTCCGTCCCCGACCCATCGCCCCTTAACCTTATTTACGCAACCAGTAAGCGAGGCAGGAAGCTGCGCACCAAACACGGAAGGAAGACGGTATGAAGTATCGTCTCCGGCATGCTGGGATCGGACTCCGAAATAGAACTTCCTACTCGCTGGTGCAAGGGTTTAATTTCTTGGCTTTTCTACCACGGCAGGAGTTCAGTAACCCGTCCGTAGGAGGTGTGTCGGTCTGTTTCCACAGAAGACATACATTTTCTTTGTTTGCAAGGTATTAGGAATTTTCATAAGCCTGTGTACATCTATTTACGCTTGTACACTTCAAGTATTAGGCCTTTGCCTGTTAAGGTGTCCACATTTTCGGTGCGTTTACACCTCTGCGACTTCCCGTGCGCGCTAGACGTATGCAGTCGTTGGACTAAGAGCCGTGCAGTCGCATTCACCGATGCAAAGTCATATGTGCCCCTTAATTGTGAGGACGTGCTACCGTGCGCAGGCGCTCAGGTCTCCCCATACCAGACGTGTGGGGCAAGCACAGCCGCACGGCGACTAGCCGCGAGGCGCTCTGGTGTAAACGAACTTCCAGGAGGTAAATTCCTTTTTGCAGGTAATCGTCTTTCTTTGTTAAAATTGTGACATTGTTTGTACATGACACAATTCAGGGTAGTCTCTTCATGTATTCTAATACCTCCATGAAACTTGGCGTAACATTCACGCGCTAAACCATATGTACGAGGGCTGCAAAAAAGCAGTGCCTCCAAATTTTTTATGTGAAAACTCTTCAAGTTTTATTAATAAAACTTTATTAACATCTACATCTTTACTCGTAATCTCATTTTTATTTATTTATTCGTACGGCTCACTTCCAATTTAGAAATACAGGTATATAACATTAGAATATTAAAATAACAAGAATAGAACTGCATATAAAACTAACTAAATGTCACTATTTAAGTTCCTAATACATATAAGAGCTTCATCATCAGTTTTCATGTGTGTCTCCGACTCCCGTGATTGGAACGCAGGGGGCATTCACCTCTAATGTGCTTGGTTAGTAACAAACCGGAGGCTCTGTAGCACCCAATTTGTGAAGAGTGCCATGCCCAGTGCGAGCTCTGTTCAGTTTGACCCATAGTTTCCTGTCGAGTTCTGTGCCACCAGAATCACAGTTGTACTCTCGGAATCCCTCATGCTGTTCAGAATTATCAATAAGTTAACAGTTCTGATCCCACAGGTCTCTAATCCCGGTATCATTGGCGTCTAGCTGTTCTGATTGCCGTAACGGTGTGTTTCTTGAACGGAGTCAGTTTCGTCGTATACTTGATACGTCTTCCTTTAGGGGTAATTCCAGGTTTTCCTGCAGCTTGCTGTATTCCCGAAGCAAGGCTTCGTTTCTGCAAATTGCGGGTGGATAGATGTTGATCAGCAGAGGGAGCCAATAAATTAGAAAACATCTTGAAAATACTGCTGCCAAGATAAAAACTCGTAAGAATGTTACTCAAAAATTGTGTGGAATGGCATATGGAGTTTCAGCGGATACTTCGCGCACGTCATCCATTGCGTTGGTCTTCTCAGCTGCCGAGTATTATGCCCCGGTGCGGTTAAACAGCTGCCACACAACTTGATAGACGCCAGTTGAACCATATTATGCGGTTAATAACTGGGACAATCTGAGCAACACCGATTAATTTGCTCTTCATCTCTACATATTCATTTCTCAACATTCACCGTGGCGACGAATCCATTTCTCCTAACGAGAAACCAGTGTGTTGAACCGCCACTGTCGTGTGTCTGACTTGCTTGACGGAACCACAGCCTAACTTCTGCTTGCAACACCTTATCGGTGTCAAAGAGAATTCCTCGAAGGCGTTCTTTAACTTTCCGAAACGATGAAGATCGGAAGGAGCCCAGTCGGAACTGTATGTAGGATGACTGATAACAGTAAGCCCAAAGCGTCGGACTGTTACAAATGTCGCAGCGGTCGTGTGTAGTCTGGTATTGTCATGCTGAAGGAGAGGCTGCGTTGTGTGTGGACGCATTCTTCTAAGTTGGAAAAAGCGATTAAAGCACCCTGTTTCTAACGCACAGACCTAGCTGCGTTACGCACCGCCGTGTTACATGGTACAAGCCGCAGCGCTCTAGCGACAGAGGGTTGCAATTATATAGAAGTTAACAATAAAGATGTAGAATGTTAGTAACGTTTGTGTCATTTAAAAAAAACATAGTTCCTCATAAAATATTTGAAGCATTCATTTTTAGCAGGCACTCGTACATATTAGAAAGCGTCGGCGAAATGCTTCGCCCTTCTCTGAAAACGTGTGAATTCCTAAGGGACCAAACTGCTGACGTCATCGGTCCCTAGACTTGAACAGTACTTAGACTAACTTACGCTAAGAACAACGCACACATTGAAGTGCGAGGGAGGACTCGAACCCTTTTCAGACTCTCAGTACAGTTATGAAAGAAGCTACCAGCTCTCCATTTACATCTTTATAAACACTCCAGAAGCTGCTGTACTGTACGTGAGGAAGGCTACATCGTAACAATATTATTGCTTTTATTTCCTGTTGTATTATCGTACTGAACGAAGTAAATGACTATATGCTTCAGTTCGCGTCTTCATCTCTCATCTTACACTCACCATGCGTCTGCGAGAGCGACAGTGACGGCAGAATAATACCGGTCACAAGTTTTCTTAGATTGCAGGTTCTCCAAGTTTACCCGACAGGGTTTCTCAAAACTACACTCCTGGAAATTGAAATAAGAACACCGTGAATTCATTGTCCCAGGAAGGGGAAACTTTATTGACACATTCCTGGGGTCAGATACATCACATGATCACACTGACAGAACCACAGGCACATAGACACAGGCAACAGAGCATGCACAATGTCGGCACTAGTACAGTGTATATCCACCTTTCGCAGCAATGCAGGCTGCTATTCTACCATGGAGACGATCGTAGAGATGCTGGATGTAGTCCTGTGGAACGGCTTGCCATGCCATTTCCACCTGGCGCCTCAGTTGGACCAGCGTTCGTGCTGGACGTGCAGACCGCGTGAGACGACGCTTCATCCAGTCCCAAACATGCTCAATGGGGGACAGATCCGGAGATCTTGCTGGCCAGGGTAGTTGACTTACACCTTCTAGAGCACGTTGGGTGGCACGGGATACATGCGGACGTGCATTGTCCTGTTGGAACAGCAAGTTCCCTTGCCGGTCTAGGAATGGTAGAACGATGGGTTCGATGACGGTTTGGATGTACCGTGCACTATTCAGTGTCCCCTCGACGATCACCAGTGGTGTACGGCCAGTGTAGGAGATCGCTCCCCACACCATGATGCCGGGTGTTGGCCCTGTGTGCCTTCGTCGTATGCAGTCCTGATTGTGGCGCTCACCTGCACGGCGCCAAACACGCATACGACCATCATTGGCACCAAGGCAGAAGCGACTCTCATCGCTGAAGACGACACGTCTCCATTCGTCCCTCCATTCACGCCTGTCGCGACACCACTGGAGGCGGGCTGCACGATGTTGGGGCGTGAGCGGAAGACGGCCTAACGGTGTGCGGGACCGTAGCCCAGCTTCATGGAGACGGTTGCGAATGGTCCTCGCCGATACCCCAGGAGCAACAGTGTCCCTAATTTGCTGGGAAGTGGCGGTGCGGTCCCCTACGGCACTGCGTAGGATCCTACGGTCTTGGCGTGCATCCGTGCGTCGCTGCGGTCCGGTCCCAGGTCGACGGGCACGTGCACCTTCCGCCGACCACTGGCGACAACATCGATGTACTGTGGAGACCTCACGCCCCACGGGTTGAGCAATTCGGCGGTACGTCCACCCGGCCTCCCGCATGCCCAATATACGCCCTCGCTCAAAGTCCGTCAACTGCACATACGGTTCACGTCCACGCTGTCGCGGCATGCTACCAGTGTTAAAGACTGCGATGGAGCTCCGTATGCTACGGCAAACTGGCTGACACTGACGGCGGCGGTGCACAAATGCTGCGCAGCTAGCGCCATTCGACGGCCAACACCGCGGTTCCTGGTGTGTCCGCTGTGCCGTGCGTGTGATCATTGCTTGTACAGCCCTCTCGCAGTGTCCGGAGCAAGTATGGTGGGTCTGACACACCGGTGTCAATGTGTTCTTTTTTTCATTTCCAGGAGTGTATTTTTTCTTCCAATGATTCTTTTTTTCACTTCCCCGGCCATTTATGTTACAATTCCGCATGGATTAATCGGACCTGTTATTAGTCTACCAGCGCCTCTCTATATTCGTTCGGTGACTGACTGCATGTTTACTTGGTAAAGACGCCAGACGTTTACAAAACTACGCCCGAATAGGTCACATCTGCTTCTTGTATACGATTTCCTTTATAGATAGCAGCTTCTCAGTAGCCTTCGAACAAATCCAACTCTTTTATTCGCCTTTCGTAATACCGATTTATAGGACTATCAAATTTCAAGTCGCTTCTTAACATTGCCTATGCAGTATCTTAAGACTGAGGAAGATGGCTTCGCCATCCTGCTCCCCAAGGAAGAAGTGGTGCGGTATTCGCTCCTACACACTGACCTGACGACAACTGTACGCACACTTAGGTCGTGCGTATGGCCTAGCCTAAGGAGTCGTCGACTTCCCACAGAGGCGTCCGCTGGCCAGCTACTACAACAAGTTTCCGTGCAGCAAGCTACCACAAAAACGATGACGACGACATTAATGATAACATGTATTCTGATCGCAGGGACCTGTGGAATTCACCACTGTAGGCGTTACTTCTGCCAACAGACGAAGTTCCAATCGACGACGAGAGACGCAGCTAAAGCGGAACAACTTCCCTCTGCAAGTCTCTTGGCTGACAGTATTCCGCGTTGTACACCTCCATCCCGGCACTACTTGGTCAGTCATTATCTGAAGTTGCACCGGCAATTGCGCTGACTGCTCCGTGGTTCCTCCTTCGAGTAACTCCCGACTAGCGCCGACGCCACCGATCCTGATTTGACATCTTCAAGGGGACGATAAAAAAGGTTCCGGTTGAGAGCGTTGCTGCAGCGTATGTGAAAGGCAGTGCGATTCCGTTGCGGGTATACAAGCAGCGACATGTAGGCTAGGGATTAGTGTGGCATCCGTGTCTTCCGAAGTGCAGTAAATACGGAAATGTTAATTATGTGCGACGTTACCAAATGCATCTAAACAAGACTAATGTGCTGGTAGGTATCAATCTAAGAATGAAGAATGTGTAAGGGGATGGCTTCTCTCTCAAAAAGTAACCTTGTGGAATGATGCGCGACAAGGGATTCTGCGGATCCATGATAATGCACGTCTCCATATCGCAAATGTCGTAATCCAAAAGTTACGCCAACTTAAGTGGGAGACTCTAGAATACCCATATTGCAGTCGTAATCTCTGCCTATGCGATTATCACGCCTTCGGTCCCTTAATAAAGGCCTTGAAAGGTGGAGGATTCCTATGGGACGAGGATGTGCAACAGGCAGTTATGAGCCGATTCACACATGGTGACAAGTGCTTTTACCAAATGGGTATCTTGAACGTCAGTCGAACGATTCCCTCATGCGCACGGCGATTTTGCCTCAGTTTTATGCCAGACGGTACGGCCTGCGAAGGGAAGATTCTTGATCCCACCCTTACACGTCCAGGTGGACCTGCCTTGCAGCGTAACACTCTTCGGGCTTCATTACGAACCTTCCAATGGTGTTACTTGATAAGTGTTACTTCTTTCTGTAACTCGCATCAGAGCTGTACAGTAATCGGTATTGTTATCTCTTCTTGTAATTGTATCTAAAATAAATTAGTTACTATTTATAGTCTACTTGACTGTTGTTATTCCTGCGTATACCTTCACGACTCGCACACGCAGATGCTTTAGTGCCTAAATAATTATACGATTTGACGTGCTCGAGATAGTCAACACTAATCTTGTAATTAAACTCTATCCAGATATTCCTCTTTGTTAGGTTCGTCCACATTTAAAGAGAGGCGCAATTCATCACTAAAAGTGGATATTTTCTCCATACCATCGTGTAGTTCTCTACAACATGACAAGATGATACTTCCTATATACAACAGCTTTATCAGCGAACAGTCTCATAGCGTTACTCATCACGTCCTATAATCCGTTAAAGTATTTTCAAAGTATAGTTGGACTATCATGGGAATAATTATGCTACTCTCAGAATATTCTTGCCAGACTTAAAATACAGTCCGTGACATGTTGAATCATTCCTGAATATAAAGGTATAAATAGTTCTACCAAGCAGACGATCAGATTAGCAAGAGAAACGGCAAAATTAATGAGCATGCATGTGCGTCAGATTTGCACTGCCGAGTTGCTGCCGTGAGGTGCTCCCGGCTCCAGCCTGTGTACGATTCAGTTCCCAATAACCTGCCCCGAGAATATATTAGGGTTGTGAACGCCAGCGGACTTTGTACTACGAAATGTACTCACGTCACTAGCGCCGGGCGGCGTTCTTGATTTGCGTAGTCGGCAAGTGCAGATAAATCACCCGCGCGGCGTCCAACACCGAGCATTGTCGTTTCGCAGAAGCAGTGACAGCTGCGAGAGATTCCCTCGTTGTTTGCTCTCAGTTCCGGATTTCCTGTCCGAACGGCGGTGGCCATCGATCAGCAATTCGTCCGTCAGACGCGCCAATGACCGCGGGAAACGGCTCCAGTTGTAAAACGGCAGGACCAGGAAAGCCGTCGTTTTCTATGAGGCGCAGCTATTCACTCTGCTTTGCGCAGCGGATTAAAGCAATAACACTTTCCAGGGAAAGCGGAATAACCTTGAATTGTTTCGCCGTTCTTTGTCATACATTTTTCAACTGTTACGTAGCTCGCGTATGCCTGGCGCTTTTATCCACATAGCAAGTCCTTTTTTTACGTCTCTTTCCGCGATTTTTTCGCACGCTGCAAGTTTCCGCTACCGGAAAGGTACAATTTCTGTTTATTTACTACTTTCGTAACGCTCATTAACAAAAGTATTTTAGATAAAATATGTAGTGTATCGAGAAAAGATAGTCATCACTTATGCAATTAATCAAATTTATTTTGCTTAACACAAAATAAACGAAATACTGGTACCGGCAGGGGGGAGGTATACTCACGTGGAAGGTGGAGATCAGATATATTTGTCATTGCAGGTTTCAATGAGCTCTAGCATCACCATGTAATACCCCCCATTACCCTCAGTACCTCCAAAGGCACGTCTTCCAGTTGGCCATGCAAGGTTACCCGCAAGAAGTACATGTATGACTCGTCCCACGAGGCGGACACAAACAATTCCTGTCTACACACTCACGATGAACGGGTTCCGATGGTTCGCTGCCATCGTTCCAGAGGGATTCTCAGTAGCCTGTAGACAGGTGTGATGAAGCTTGGCGATACCGCTGCTCGTTACAGTAACTTCATTGGTGAACTGGGTGGATGACAAAAATTCGAGGGCCGTGGTGGCCTGTGCGATAAAGCAGCGACAACAGCATCGTTTCGGAGATAAGCCCGTAGCTAATAAGGCATGCACGTGCTGAAGGTGGTACGGAAAGTGGTACGGATAGTGGTAGTTGTTAATGGAGAACTTTCCACACGGTAGCCTGCCATAAGCTATGTTGACAGACCACGTGCCGGATGGTGATACGGAGGTCACAGTCAAATATCTCTTATCTCCACCACCAAGTGGGTGTATCTCCTTCGCAACGCATTTCCAGCTGTATGTGCATATGACATTACTTGCTCAGGGATCGTTTACTGCTGTTTATCCCCATTTAGCAAAATCGTATGTGTGCGTTTGTGTGTTGTTCGCTTCTCCCCTGACAGCATCTTTCATTGCTCCAAAGATATCGCGTATTGTTTTTTTCTCTCCCTCATTCCAACGGTTTCTTCAGTTAGTTCTTTGTTGCAGTCCACCTTTCACAATGTTCGAAATGATTGTATATGTGACTTCAGACGTGTATTAAGATTTTCGTAGAGACATGTCTGCCGTTTTAAGATGATCGAGTGAGCCTTATACAGATTAGTTACGTTCTGAATTGTAATTTTTTATTTTATATTGCTTTTTTGCACTTTAAGCTCTCACATATTTCAATTCCTTGACTTGAGCATTTGTTTGAAGTTAAACTTAAGAACTCACCACTTCCGTCAGCGAAATATCAGATATCACCAGCTTACACAGGTCTTATAATAAGACATGCAGAATAAGTATAGTTCCTGCAGGTCAATATTAATTTTTGGGAAGGGGAGGTACTATGATACTGTTGGCTTGTGTTCTGTTTTATAATTCATTACCACACAGGCTTCAGTTGCGTCCGGAGGGAGTTGGCGCAGTGGTAAGAACCAGACTGATATTCGTGAGGACGCTAGTTCAAATCCCCTTCCGGCCATCCAGTTTTAGGTTTGCTCGTGGCTTCAATAAACTGCATAAGGTTGATGCCAAAATTGTTCTTTTGAAAGGTTACGGTCGATTTCATTTCCTAGCCTTCCCCAGTCCAAGCTTATGATCCATCTTTAATGACCTCATCGGGCCGAGAAGTTAAATGCTAACCTTGCTTCCTTTACGTGCCTAATCTGGACTAAGTTTTGAACTTTATCTTGTAATTGTCTTAGACACTGAACTACCCATTCTAAACACACGACCTGTCCTGACAGCGTCAATAGCTAGGGCCGTAGGAAAGGGATGTTAATCGTGCTGCTTCCATTCGTTATGCTGTGATTTTTGGCCTGTTCAGTCGCTAAAAGCGTTGGCAACAAAGGCAAAGCACCGAGTCCGGGTCACAGTCTGGCACACAGTGCTGAACTAATTTTGGTCATCTAGAGCTAGAATGATAAGAACACGCAACTACACAAATAATCAAAATTATCGAGGATCAAAATTATCCAGAAGCCTATTAGTGGACACCAACGTTGTGCGTGTACACCCTTCGCCTTTATGACGACTTAAACTCTGCCTGGGACGCTTTCAATGAGATGTCCGAAAGTCCATGGAGGAATGGCAGCCGATTCTTCATCAGGAGCCGACACCAGAGCGGTAGTGATATTGGACGTTGGGATCTGCAATGAAGTCGACTTCCTTACTCATTACAAAGGCGTTCCATTGGGTTCAAGTGTGGACTCTGGGTAGGGCAGTCCACTTCAGGAATTTTGTTGTCCACAATCCATTGAGTCACACAAGTTGCTTTATGATAGAGGGGATTGTCATGCTGATAAAATCACTGTGTACAAGCTGTTCCTCTGTTGTAATCAGTACACAATAGTGTAAAATGTGTTCAAATCCGTCTGCATATAACGTTTTCTTCAGCGGAATAAAGGGGCTACACACTAACCACGACATCCATACTTCACGGTTGGCAATCCGCATGATGGTATGTAACGTTCTCCGGGCATTCGCCACACCCAGATGCTTCCATCTGACTGCCATAGGGTAGCGTGATTCACCATACCGAACCACTCGTTTCCAGTCATCCACTATCCAGTAGCGTCGCTCGTTACCCCACATGAAGCGTCACATGGAGTTGACGACAGAAGTGCTGTTCGACCATTGTACCTATTCCTTTTTTAACTTCCCAACGCACAGTCATTATACTAGCAGTACTGCTACTAGCAGTTTGGAACTAAGAAGAAATTCCTTCCGCTGATTTCATCAGATTTTATTCAACCTCTCGCTGCAATGCTTGACGGTCCGTGTCACTCAGTCTTTGTTCGGTTGTGGTTTTTGTTTAGCGTTTCCACTTTACTATCACATCACCATTACTCGACTTGGGCAGCTTTAAAAGTGTTGAAACGACTGTGTTGTATTCGTTACTAAGGTGACATCCGATGACTGGCCAAAATTCGAAGGCACTGAGCTGTTCTGACTGACCCAGTCTGCTGTTACTGTTTCTCGGATGACAATACTATACTCCCCGCCTCCTTCTAACCGACAATCGCAGGAGAAAGTTAGTGAATGAATTTTCCTGAAAAGCTACCTCCAAAACAAAAATGGCTTTCTTTTTGTGATCGCCACCAAAACTCGCTTATCGCATCCGTGATATTATCTCCCCCATTTCGGCATAATACAAAACGAGTGCCGTTCTTTGAATATTCTTTATGTTCTCTGCCAACTGTACCTGATAATGAGCCCATACCGCGCAGTATTGTTCAATATGAGCCGAACTAGCGTAGGGTAGGTCTGTTACATCTTCTTGGCAGAACACTGCGAATAAAATGCTGTCTTGGCTTCGCGTACCATACATCACATAATTTTCTATGTGGTCATTCCAACTGAAGTTCGGAGGAGGAGGAGGAGGAGGAGATTAGTGTTTGACGTCCCGTCGGCAACGAGGTCATTAGAGACAGAACACTAGCTCGGTTTAGGGAAGGATGGAGGTAGGGGTGGGGCTGTGACATTTCAGTGGAACCACCTTGACATTTGTCTAAAGCGATTTTATGGAAATCACGGAAAATCTAAATCAGGATGGTTGCACGCAGATTCGCACCGATGCTCGATCTCCCAAATACGAGTCCAATGTGCTAACTATTGCGCTACATCGCTCAGTAATTTCAGTTCGTAATTCTAACCCCCTAGGTATTTATTTGAATCAACAACCTTTAAATTGATGGGATTTATCGCGTAACTGAAATCTAATGGAATTGTTTTAGTATTCACACTGAGGGCCTCACACTTATAATATTTACGGTCACTTGCGAGTCTTCGCAGCATGCAGATATCTTGTCTGAATCATTTTGTAGCTAATTAATTTTACCTCCTGATGACTTTAATAGACGCTAAATGACAGCATCATCTGAAAACGGTGCTCAGATGGCCTCCTACATCGTTTATATAAACCAGGAACAGCGAGGGCCTATAACACGCCCTTGGGGACCACCAGATAACAATTCCGATTTATTCGATGCCTTGCTGTCACTTGCTACGAGCGCGACCTTCCTGAAAGGAAACGAAATCCAGTCGTAAAACTTAGACGATACTGCATGGACATGCGATATGATTCGAATCTGCGTGGGTGGAACTGTGCCAAAATCTTTTTTGGAATCTAGAAATATGGAATCGACTTCAGATCCCATGTCGATAGTAGTCATTACATAGAGTAAAGAGCCAATTGTGTTCCACAAGAACGAAATTTTCTCAGAAAATGTGTTGGTTGTGTGTCAATAGATCGTTCTGTTAGTCATTCATGATTTTGTATGGCACTATATGTCCCTAAATCCCAATACAAATCGATGTCAACGATATGGGTTCATAATTCTGCCAATTTTTTGTATTATCTTCGTTGTGTATTAGTGTGACCTGTACAACTTAATTTTCTTTAAAAACTAGTCTTTTATCGAGTGAGCGGTTGTATATGAAGGCTAAAAAGAGGAACTATATCATCTGCGTGCTCCGAAAGTAATCTGATAAAAAACCTGCACTGGAAGGTTCCTCTTTGAGTGCCATAAGTGCTACGCTACAGCGAGGATATTTACTTCAAAGCCATGATTCTAAATTTGATATGTTTATTGCGTCTTTGGTGAAGGAATATCGGAAAACCGTGTTTAGTGACGCCAATTTATTGGCGCTGTAGTCGATAAAATTAGCATTATGGCGCATTGGCAGTTAATACGCGAAAACGATCGAAATTAGATGTTTGTAATCGTTGGGAAGGATTCGGGGTGTGTGGAGCGATCTGGTGAGACATCTCCATATCCACGGACACGCAGCCTCGCTGCGTTTGGAGCAGCACCTGTTCCCAGTGGCGCCTGCAAGTTTCGATTCACTACTATTAATCGGGCGACTGCTGCTCGCGTTAAGCCTGTTAGGTAAAACCCCCCCTCCAGCGTTCCGCGCTGCTCGCTTTCCAGTCTCCCGTGTCATTTATAAAGCAAATTTGCGTCACTAAAGAGATTCGGAACACGGCTACGGCGGTCGGCTTAACTAGACGGTAATTGCATTATGTTTCCGCGCAGGCGACTGCAAGGGAACCTTATTTTACTTCCTAGCCGAATAGGCAAACCACTTTCCTCGGGAATTGAAGCTGTTTAAAGACTGCGTCACAATCTGAATGGCGTCGCCCCGCGCACGTTTCGCCTCTTTCGCACTGTTTCTTCGCCGTCAGTAACTACCCCCTAGCCACTGAAAGAGGGGGAAGGCGAAGACGCGTTAGTTTTGTGTGACTCCTTCACGCGAGGTAAGCTGATTCTAGTACGAGGCTCATTCTAAAAGTAAAGATCGAACAAGTCGCACTCTCTCTCCCACCCCCGCTGCAGTGCTATACACCTATCTAACACTTGGCGCCGGGAGACACTAACAGCGAGCAGGGACGATTGTTTACTGCAGGGCTTCCCAAGCTTTTCAGCTGGCGGACCCCTTCTTGAGTCGAAAATCCATGGCGGACCCCTAGTCACTCAAGAGCACAGCAACTTCAAATTTCAGAGCGAAACCCATGGGAATTGAAAGCTTCTTAATGCAGGTGCCATGTTCCCAGTGACCCCCCCCTCTCGAAGTATCAATAGTTTTTGGTTTAGAGATGAATGAAAACAACTTGAAATTAACGATCCAATTTGAATTCCCACTGTATCCAGACACGCACTAGTGGATTTACTCCCTTTGTTCAACACACTATAGCCTGATTAAAGTTACTTGGTATATGACATTTCACACAATGGAGCTTTCTTCTTCCAAGAGCAGTCAACGTCACATCCAAACTGTTCGCTGTTGACAAGCTGTCGCTTATGGTCGGTTCACTTCCACTATTTGGCTACTGTTGTGTAAGGAGCATGCATATTTCGTAACAGTGAAATCCGAAGAAAAATGTTCAAATGTATGTAAAGTCTTCCTCGGGTCGTCCTCCCTCCTCATTCATTTCTACTGGAAACTTCCCTTGTTGTGAAGGCGATGGAGAAACTGCAGCATTCTTCAATGGTCCTGACATGTTAGAAGTAATAAACTGGTCAAAAATCGGCTTACGAAACAGGTAGTGCACTGACAAGGCAAGCTTAACTTTTAATGATGCCTGGGGCCGCATACGTGCCAACGAGCGCTGTGGTCGACAAAGCTCGCTCTGAGCATGCGTAAAAGGTTTCAGGGCATCTAGCGCCGTGAGCCGGCGCACAAACGACCCCCATATTGTTGCTAAACAGTCGATCAAAGAAGCCGCATTCTCCGGCACTAAACTGTGTATACGTTCTCACTTAGGAACCGCAAAGGCTGCTTGGGGATACGACCTGAAGTAAAAGTACAAGTTTTTTTCACACGAAAAAAACAATAGTGATGAAGTTGATTTTCACCTTTTTATTCAATAATTTTACTCATTATTTTACACGATTTGGTGAAAGGTGGCCGCGGACCCTCTAGAAAGAGCCGGCGGACCCGTAAGGGGTCCGCGGACCACAGGTTGGTAAGCCCTGGTTTACTGTTTATTTTTGCAACTTTGAAATGCGAAACAAAATTCACGATCCCGCAAAGTGTGAGATCCGTAGTGTAACACGGTTTATGAATATGAAAAATATACACTCTCAAAATTTGCAGATGAATAACCGATGTTTTTAGAAGTGTGATGAATGAAGATTCAGTTCCAAAACGGTGCTTCATGCGTAATAGCGGACGAACAAATATTCGTGATGAACCACCAAGAGGCCGACCTTCAGTTGTGACTGGTGAAATCGAATCAAGGACTGAATAAAAACAATCAGCTGAATTGGACTGAGCTGTTGCTTTCCTGAAATTTAACGATCAGTTCTTTTTCACGCTGATGTACACAGAAACAACGAATGAGGGCGGCACTATTGTCTCAGTTACGAAAACGATGACCAGCGGTTTTTAACAGCATGTTGCCGATAATGTGACCTAGGTTTCACATGAAAGTTCAGAAACAAGGTACCAGTGAGTAGGACGGCATAATTCATCATCCCAACCAAAATAAAAAAAACGCGAAAAAATTTTTAACTTCAAAGATGTTAGCCCTGTGTTTCGGCATCGAAAGGGCGTACTATTCATCGAATTTATGCACAGAGTAGGGACCAGTAAGTGCCGAGTCTACTGTCAGACCTTTCTCTTTCTGCGCCTCGCCGTTCAAAACAGGCGGTGTGGTTTATTTTGGTCAGCGGCATTGTGATTCTTAGCGATGGCGCTCATTCGCATTCTGCTGCGTTGCCGAAGGATTTGCTTCGGCAGTTTAATTGGGAAGTTTTTGTACATCAGCCTTACGGCCCAGATTTGGCTCAGAGTGATTACTATCTTTTTCCCAAATTGAAGGAGGCATTGGGCGGAAAGCACTATTGAAATGACAACGGACTGAAGGAAAACATGAGTGACTGACTCAGCACCTTGGCGGGAACTGAGTATGCAGAAGGTGCAGGAAAACTTACGGAGCCCTAAGACACATGTCCAAATATGGGCAACAACTACGTAAGGAATGTAGGTGAGATACCAAAATACGATGTAAACTAGGTTTTCTTTCATTATCTTGAATAAAAATGACTGGAGAAAGTAACGTTTCTTACATTTAGTAGGACTCTCGCATCTTGAATTTTGTTCCTTGCTGTGATAGTTTTCATACAATATCGTCGTGAAATTATCATATTTGTCCGAATACAAGCCGAACTTTTTCCCCGGAATTCGGTCACAGTAAATTAGAGTGCAACTTAACCTTCGCGTCCCCACAAATAGAGCTATATTTTCGCACTGTAGAAATCCAATCTGTAGTGCGCATTCGTTAGTTGGAAACCGAACAACAATATCGTTAGTGAGACTTCCTGACATATTAACACTGTGTTCGGACCGGGAACGTAACCTGGGAGCGTTGCCTTTTTCCACCGAGCTATAACGACTCTCCTTCGCAGTTTTACTTCTGCCAGTGCTAATTTTCCTATCTTGTAAACTTGACAGATGCTTTCTTTCATGTTTTACGGGACTAACACTCAATGAAGAAAGGGTATTCGTGTAAGTATAGAAATGGGTTAGCCATAACCGAGAGCAGCATTTCTCAAACTTTTTTGGCGATGGAACTATTTAAAAATAGCGACATTTTATGGAGCCTAAAATGAGCGAAACCTAGTTTTACGTTCATTCTTTAATTATAATCATCAATTAAAAATATACAAAAATAGGCATATTACACGCAACTGGCTTCTACAAGCCTGTACGCCACGTTGTGGACGTTCATCACGAAGCCTGTACCAAAAATCATAAAGTGACGTTGTTTTGAACAATGTTTCCATGCTTGAATCTGATACCGTTTCTAAAAAGGGATTCATAGGTTTCGTTTGACATATTTTCTGCCTTCTGAAAATTCGGTACAAAATGATTTTGAGGTCATGAACTCATTTCTTGTTTTTTATTTTGTGCTCTTCACGAAAATACGTCTCAAACGATGCGCGCTTATCTTGAAGACATTGAAGCAGTTCTTAAAGTATTTTATTTGGTAATTCTGATGTCTCACCAACGAACACATTCAGCTTCAAAAAGATTTCAGTTTTCTCTTGCAAACGCAAACAGTCGAAAAATATAATTTTTTTAATGCCGCTATTAGCATTGAAAATCTGATTTCCTTGTAAAAATACGCTTAATTCATTATTTTTACGAATACTTCTGATATAAAAGCTAGTCTCAGTAACAAAGTCGCATTGCTCAAATGGTCTTCTAATTTAAAAGAAATACCACTCATAAAAGTTTGTAATTCAGCTCTTAGTTCAAATAATGCTGTTAAGGTCACCCGAGGTAAGCACCTAATCTCGGTGTGGAACAGAAGTGTTCTATGTCAGCTCGCATATCTTCATACATCAGTGAAAACAATCGACTCTGAAGAGGCCGTGATTTAACGTTGGTTGTGAAAGATCAATGTCGCTGAGATGGACGCTAACACACACACACACACACACACACACACACACACACACACACACACACACACACACACACACACACCTTTAACTGAAAAAAAAAAACATTTAAATCAACCAAAACTCCCTGTGTGCTTTCTTACCTACTACATGTTTGCGGCACTTGTTTTCTTATTATGAAACGGCTTACGTAAATACTAGAAAGTCCTCTCTGATCTTTGTGACTACGTGTTAATAACGGCGAGAGTTGGTGCAACCTTATCATTGGTGTACAGCAGAACTATGAGACGCCAGAAAGGGCAGACGTACAGCTGTTACAGTGGTTCAGAAAAGACACTTAGTCATTTTGTACGTGTGCTGCATGGAAATCTTCCTCCAGTTGCAGTATACGTTCATACACGATATCGAAAGTAGAGTGCTATAGAACATAGCTTGTACACTCAATAGCTGGAGCTATTGTTACTGCCGTTTATTCAGAAAGTGAAAGGTGTGTGCGTTCCAGCGGTGTATTGCCTATTCGTCCATGCAACAGGTCGAATGTAGGAGAGGCACAATGGGAGGCTTTTGGGACCTCCATTGTGGGCACACGGTTACCGCACGGTTATGCGAGGCATTTGTACCAAATAGTAGCATTATATTCGGTGTGTCAAGTGCAACAGTGCCAGAGGTAGTGGCGTCAAATACTGGCGAGATGCATCAGAACATTGACACACTGTCTCTTAACAGTCTGTGGCAGTTTGACACTATTGTGCAGTCTCGTAGATTGCGAATAAGAGGAATGTTTTAGAGAACCAAGGACAAAGGGTGATTGGAAGAGGATGTTACGCCCCAGTGACTCCCTTACATATGCGTTCTAAGAACAGATCATTATTTATCGAAGTCGACTGAAATATTTTCTGCTTAGTGTTGATTATTTCTCAGTGGAAGGTTGAGAGGTGTGTGGACGGTGTGGGACGCAATGTCTTTTTGTTAAAATGAGTTTGTTCTTCTGAATAGAGTTCGTATAACATCGGGTTGTATGTGCATTCCAGGCTGCCAAGTGACGTGGACTGTATCTCTTCAGATGATACTACACGATGACGTAAAGTCAGTTCTGTTCAATGATAGTTCGACATGCAAATTTAGTTCCTAATTTTGATGTAAAATACACCTAGATTTCTGGGCATGTTTAATAAGATGCCCAATACTTCTTGCTTCGTGCGATGGGATCTTGACAGTTAAGCTAATAAAACACATTCGCTGGATTTCCATGAGCACCGCATTCAGCTTTTTCCCCATGGGTCTTCGCTTACTCGTATCTTCTTCAATCCAGACTTGCATTGTAAGTTCGTCTACAGAAGTAGTACACATTTTATTGAGTTACAGAAATTGCACGATACTCCATAGCAAAATGTTTGTCCCCTGTACGTATATAGAAATTCTTAGTATTTCGTTAATTCTTTACCACTTCTAGATCTCTCTTCTGCGGCAAAATTCTCTTACGATTGCAAAATTACTTCTTACATTTTCTATGCGCGTGAAACGCTCTGTAGTGCTGCTGGATGTAGGCAGTGGATGCCTTCAGACGACATCTGGCAGCGCAGACCCCGTTACATTCGGAGACATCCCCAGGCGATATGTCGCCGGAGAGCGGTTCCATTTAGCAACCGTTGGTCGTCCCGTGCATTCGGAAATGGGTGTCATTAATTCCACACAGCGCGGCGCGCACGCATGGGCCCACGCTTCCTTCCAATTACCTTAAAAGGTCCGGAAGCGGCGGTAAGAAAGCGAGCGGCAGGCAGCTTTCCACTTTGCGCCGCTCGGACGCCTGCGGCTGCTTGGGTAGGCAGCCCGCAAAACGATGATAGCCCCGTGCAGAGAACGGTTTCCCCAGCGACTCCGCTCGCTTTGCCATGTCTTGCGCTGTAGCTTTTAACCCTGCTGTTGCGTTCGGATTTTCTACACGCATGCACTCCTCGATTCAGTATGACCTGATCTATTCAAATTCGCCGGAAACTGGAAAATAAAATGACTCGAAGCCTCTTACGACGGAGTCCTTGGATAAAATTCCAGTCTGAATTTGATACGGCAAGTTCACTGATAACTAATTATCGGTGGAACATAATTCAAGTTTTTGAAGCAGTAATGTATGAACAATTACGTATTGAGTGGCATAAAACCTTTTAATAGAAATATAATTATTACAGTTCTTTATCAACGTGATACATTACTGTTGAAACATAGGACAGTGATGATCGATTGGTATAAACATTTCCAACATATAGTAACTTACGGTTTGACCATCAGTTCAAGTAAGCGTTACAGACACATCTGTTTCAGTTTCTAAACGACAAATTTGTCGTATTGCCATTTCTTGTAGGACAACGTACGGAGCGAAAGGACAATGTACAAAGCAAACATTTTGCTATTTGTCCTGTTGTGTCCTTGCAAGACTGAAGTAGTATTTCCAAGTTTTTTGTATAATCTTGATGCTTACTGATACGTCCAGTTTTCGAAGGTGTCTCATTCATGCAGTTCTTGCACAAGGGGAAACGGAAGCCATGTCCAACTTTAACAACCAGAATTTTCTTATTTAGTTACTAAATTGTATTAATATGCTTCATGTGCAAAAATGAAAGCTGTGTATTACTTGAACATTAAAAAGTAACGGAATTTATTATTTCTAAATAGATCTTTAGATTAGAAGGGGTGTAAGACAGCGATGTAAGCTTTAATCTATAGTGTGGAATCTATACATCAAGGAAACAGTGACGAAAGTAAAAGAAAGGTTCAACAGTGGGATTAAAATTAAGAGTGAAAGGATGTTGCTAGCTACAGTGAAAGTGAGAAAGAATTACAGGATCTGTTGAATGGAGTGAACAGTTTAACGTGCACACGCTACAGAATAAGGCGAAAAAAGACAGAAGTGATTGAGTAGTCGTAGAAATGAGAACAGCAGTAAACCTAATATGAAAATTAGGGCTAACGAAGTAAAGAAGTCAAGGAATCTTGCTACCTTGGAAGCAAAATAAAACAAAGAGCATATAAAAACAGATAAGCGTAGGCAAAGAGGGCATTCCTGGAGAAGGAAGTCTGCTGGTATCAAACATCACAGCCTTAACTTAACGAAATTTGTGCTAATATACGTTTGCAGCAGTGCATTGTAAGGAAGTGAATACGGTCTGAGGAGGAAACCGCAAAAGAACAGTCAGGCGTTTGAGATGCGGTGCTGCGGAAGGATGTTGAAAATACAAGCACATTCAGCGCAGAATCGGCGAGTGGAGGACCAAGTGGAAAACAGTGAGGAGGAGGTGATGATGGAGGCGGCGGAGGAGGATCGGACAAGAGTTAAGAAATCAAGGATTGATACTAAAGGCACTAAATGGAGCTATAGAGGATAAAATGTGAAGGGCAGACAGAGATTGGAGTAACGTGCAGCAAATAACACAGGCGTGCAAGCTACTCGGAGGTGAAGAGGATTACACAGGAGAGGGTTTGGTGGTGAATCACATCAAACCAGTCAGAAGACTGAAGTCCACCTAAAACAAAACAGAGAAAAAGATCTTTAGTTGAAGGATGAATGTTCCTCCCTTCAGGGAATGTGCGTTGTTTCGGACAGATGAGAACAATGTGCAGGACTGGATCTCGAACTATGAACCTTCGCTTTGGATAGCAGTGCTCTCACCAGGCGCCACCTCTGACATGTCCTCGAAGATGTATTGTAGCCAGTCGCTCTCTCCTACTTCCCGAAGATCACAGAAGTTGTCCTTCGTGCCAGGCTGCACTAGGATTCATCGAAAAGACCATAGTGTGGGTAAGTTACTTAGCCATAGCCTAGAGCATAGTGTAATTCCGATTGTCGAATGTTGCTCGTAATGGGTAAAGAAAATAAACTTAGAGAGGGCAGAGTATAGTTCCTAGATGGCGTGGGCGGATAATCGGTGTAACAGGTGTTACACTGTCCGTCGTTAATACGGAGATACATGGCCGTGAGAAGACAATTATTTCAATGCCAGTATTGGTTTCATTGGAAAACGACTCTTCAAAATAATACATAAATTCAGTAACGAAAATCTAAACTGAAAACATGTTCTAGCACTGATCTTGCCATATGCAATTAAAAACTGCTGTAATGGCAGCTGATAAGTAGCATCAGCTTATTAGGGTTGTCGGACTTGATTCACGCTCTCCAACAATTTTTGTTGTAAAAAATATTTAGAAAACGATTGAGGACAAAGAAGTATTTAAAATAGTAAGTTGAGTCCCATTACGTTTATGATTATCATAAAATATGCAACAAAAAATGAACCGCCTTCTGCTTAACGTGCAGTCAGAAGCCCCAAGAAGGGGAAGACAGTAACAGATGCTGCGGCTCCAGCATTTGTTCTGTACACAAAATATTCAGTCATGTCATGTTTAGATTTGTCAATATTCCTAGGAAATGTTTTTTTGTAATACAAGAGGCGTCCACTAAGAAATGAAACACATTTTTTTTCTGAAAGCAGGTCAGTTTTACTCCGGATTCCAGTACACGATATTATTACCACTCTTTCGGCTAGAAGATCCTATTTTGCAACATAGTCAATGCGACGGCCATATACCACCTCACTGGAAGGGCCTGTATGCTCGCATAATGCCACTCTATTGGTCGAAGTCAGAGCCAACGTCTTGCTGCATCTATCACCCTTCTGTCATCCACGTACTGCTTCCCGTGTAGCACATCCTTCATCGGGCCAAACAGATGGAATTTGGAAGTTGGGAGATCGAGGCTTTTAAGGTGGATAAGGAACCGTCCGCGGAAGTTTCGTGAGCTGTTCTCGGGTGCGCAGTCTTGGGTGAGAACTTGGTTTATCATGGAGAAGTTCGTTGGAGTAGTAGTTCGTTTGCGTTTATGTGGCGACGAAAACACCGAATTCCAACATTGCAGGAGTCATAGGTGTGGGTGGCCGGCCGGCACGCGG
This sequence comes from Schistocerca piceifrons, assembly GCF_021461385.2. Classification (NCBI taxonomy): domain Eukaryota; kingdom Metazoa; phylum Arthropoda; class Insecta; order Orthoptera; family Acrididae; genus Schistocerca; species Schistocerca piceifrons. The sequence goes on from NC_060144.1 coordinate 248,392,577, forward strand.
GAGACCGGACAGGTTTGTGTGACCTTGTTACGATGATGACAGACGCCTCGCCCAACGACTCAGCGTGCTTTTTTTTTTTTTTTTTTTTTTTTTTAAATGTGTGTGAAATCTAAGAGACTTAACTGCTAACGTCATCAGTCCCTAAGCTTACACACTACTTCACGTAAATTATCCTAAGGACAAACACACACACCCATGTCCGGGGGAGGACTCGAAACTCCGCCGAAACCAGCCGCACGGTCAATGGCTACAGCGCCTCGGACATTGTGCAGGCTCCTATGAATATCTGCTATGTTCTAGTTTCTAGCCAAAATAAAGTCAATGACAGCTCTCTTCTTGGACCGCAACTCGGTTACAGACCATTTTCGAGGCTACATATAATGCCGCCACGTATCCGAACTCTATGAAACTGTAGGGGCTGAAGCGAGATTATTCCACGATGTCCCACAGCAAATTCTGCGTTTTTCAATCGAAATTGGTCGTGGAAAAAAAGCGTTGCTTTACTTGTTGAACGCTCCTCGTAGTTTCCAGAATGGATTTTTCACTCTGCAAGATACTGGGTTCGAGTGCAGGTCCGGCACATAGTTTTGATTCTCCAAGTAACATAAATGCTAAGAAAAAGGAAAGGACTTAGAAGTTGCCTCCAAGGCACTAGGCGTAAGAACGTGATGGCAAGCATATATAGAGTAGATAGTGTCGGAAGGTCCATGCGGCTTTTCGCGGATGATGCTGTAGTATACAGAGAAGTTGCAGTATTAGAAAATTGCAGCGAAATTCAGGAAGATCTGCACGGAGTGGCAACTGACTCTTAACATAGACAAATGTAATGTATTGCGAATACATAGAAAGAAGGATCCTTTATTGTATGATTATATGATAGCGGAACAAACACTGGTAGCAGTTACTTCTTTAAAATATCTGGGAGTATGCGTGCGGAACGATTTGAAGTGGAATGATCGTATAAAATTAATTATTGGTAAGGCGGGTGCCAGGTTGAGATTCATTGGGAGAGTCCTCAGAAAATGTAGTCCATCAACAAAGGAGGTGGCTTTCAAAACACTCGTTCGACCTATACTTGAGTATTGCTCATCAGTGTGGGATCCGTACCAGGTCGGGATGACAGGGGAGACAGGGGAGACAGGGGAGATAGAGAAGACCCAGAGAAGAGCGGCGCGTTTCGTCACAGGGTTGTTTGGTGAGCGTGTTAGCGTTACGGAGATGTTTAGCAAACTCAGGTGGCAGACTCTGCAAGAGAGGCGCTCTGCATCGCGGTGTAGCTTGATGTCCAGGTTTCGAGAGGGTGCGTTTCTGGATGACGTATCGAATATATTGCTTCCCCCTACTACTACCTCCCGAGGAGATCACGAGTGTATAATTAGATAGATTCGAGCGCGCACGGAGGCTTTCCGGCAGTCGGTCTTCCCGCGAACCATACGTGACTGGAACAGGAAAGGGAGGTAATGACAGTGGCACGTAAAGTGCCCTCCGCCACTCACCATTGGGTGGCTTCCGCAGTATAAATGTAGATGTAGAAAATAGTGGATGACACAGGATCTACAGACTTCCTACATTACTATGACACCATATACTGTTAATGGAAATTGCCTATTCTACTCGGACGGCCACGTACAAATTTTTCAGTATCAATAAACTCGCCTGGAGCGTCATTAGTTAACCAGTAAATTGCTGGACAACAGTCTATGTCGTACAGTTCGAATCATACAGTGGAAAAAAGGGATAGGAAAATGCCTTTATAACTGCCGCTAGGTAATAGCAATCTCCAGACGCCGGATTCATTAATTTGCGTGACGCTTGATGCGCTTAACACTTCGCAAGTATTCCAATAACGCCTGCCGCGGTTTGTATTAATGGAAGAGTGTAGCACTTTGCTCGGGAAGATATTTTCCTGTCGTTTAAGAGCGAATTACCAAAGTTGCCGACGAATTTTATCATCAAATTCCGGCGAAGAATTTAATATTAGGCTGCGGCCGTTGCCGCGGCAGCATCCTCGCCGGCAGCTGAGTGGCTCCGCAATTTCTGGACGGCTCGGCGCCGTACTGCACTGCACTGCCTGCTTGCCGCACCTCATCTCATTATTTTAGTCGTGCTCCTGCGGGCCAGAAGCGAGCCGGAGGTGGAGGCGACTAGGCTACCTGCACAGACTGTTTGCACTGTTGCTGCGAGCGTGTAGATAACGCGCCGTAATTGAATTTTAACTCTGCCGCCCGGACCGGGTCGTTCGGCGCACCGCACTGCCCATCTGGCCGCGCCCAATGAAGTTTTAATTAAGACTTGTGCACCGCCGCCGCTGCCACTGCCGCCATATTGCTCTCCCGTTGCACGCCCCACCCCTCCCCGCTTTCTACCACCCCCTCGTCCTTCTCCACTTCGTCCTAGGACCCCTTGGTTTGGGCAAGCGCAGCGTCCAGTCGTTTGTCAGGCATTACTTGCTCTCATCATACGAGGATAAAGAAAACTTCAGGGCTAGTCCCACCAATAGGTACTACGTCAGCCAGTCGAATAGGCGCAGATCCTGTGTTCGATTTTATACAGAGACGTACATAAATATTATTTCCCCCTCCTTCAAATGGCGCTTGGCGTCACGCCCAATACAACGTGCCATAGATGAGTAGTTTATATTCGTAAAAATCATTATTGTGTGTACATTATCTGATCAAAAGTAACCGTACACAGCTTCGAATTGCGGAATTGACTGGTAGACGTCGCAAGTGGCAGACCCGCGGGTATAAAAGGGGTGAAGGGTTTTGTGTTGTCTACAGAGAAGCAGTAACAGCAAAATGGATGGGTCAGGAAAGGTCAGTTACTTCGAGCGCGGGCTGGTCCTTGAAAGTTACCTGAGTGACAAACCCGTCAGACACATTTCAACCCTTTTAAAGTTGACTAAGTCGACGGTAGGTGACGTGATTGTGAAGTGGAAAGTAGAAGGAACAACCTCAGGTGAGCCAACACAAGGCGGATCTAATGTACTGACGAGCAGCGGAGGATACTTGTAAAATTTTGCTTGAAACCAGCGGAAGGAATCACTCCTGTGATCCCAACTGCTACCAGCAGTCCAAGTAGCACAGTGACGTTGTGGGGTACAATAGCAAAGTGTCTCATAAGCCGCGTATTTCTCAAGTCAGTGTTCACCGACACTTCACGTAGTGTAAAGAGCGACACCACTGGACAGTGGATGAGTGGATATGAATGATTTAGAGTAGTGAATCAAAGCTATACCTTGTGGCCATCCATCGGAAGTGTGTGTATGACGAATGCATGGAGAAAGTTCCTGCCATCATGTGTTGTGCCAGTGGTGAAGTAGAGAGGAGGTGGTGTTACGGTAAGAGGATGTCGTCCCCTTATTGAACACAACAGAACGTTAAACGTGGATAGATATGAAAACATTTTACAACATTACACGCTGCCTACAGCAGAGATACAGTTCGAAGAAGTAGATTGTTTGTATCAGGATGACTGTGCACCGTTTCATAAAGCAGCGTCTGTGAGGCGATGGTTTGTGGTAAGTAACATCCCTGAAATGAAATGGACTGGCCTGGGAAGAGTCGCAACCAGAACCCAATGGAACCCCTCTGCGTTGAGTTAGTGTGTCGATTTCGCTCCAGACCCCAGCATCCAACATGATTACCCTATGTAGTTTAGACTCGTGAGAAAGAAAGGGCTGCCATTCCTCCACAGACTTCCATACGCCTCATTGAACGTATCCTCGGCACAGTTTAATACGTCATAAAGGGGAAGAGTGAACATTCCCCATATTAATGTCTACTAATAGGTGTAGGAATTTTTTGATCAGATACTGTATTTATTTGTTTATTTATGTACGTTCGTACGTTACACATCATGTCCTAAAGCACTGGATTGACTTCAACCAGTCATGATACACGTATCACTTAGTATGTGCAAAGAAGCACTGTGGGGTGTACACGTATGTCTCAAAAGGTTGAGGATGCAAAGACAGTGACATAAAACACACAACTCAGGAATGCGTGAAGCAGTTCCAGCAAAATTTTGTATATAAATGAGTAATTACGTGCATAATTTAAGTATAAAAATGGAGGTATGTGCCCCAACCATCCCAGAGGGAGTAGAGAATGCCAGTTGGCTGAATGCCACAAATACATTTAACGTCCTTTCTGGAGCGTGGTGTAAAATGTGGAGAATCAGACAGTTACCAGCGACAATCGTATTTCTCTGAAGGACAATCATCGTTGTTGTGGTCTTCCGTCCGAAGACAGATTTGAAGCAGTTCTCTGTGCTACTATACTTATCCCTTGAGACATTTTTTTTTCCTCCGATTAACTACTGTAACCTTCATAATCATGAATCTGCCTTCTGGATTTATTTCTTACTTTACGATTTTTACCCTAGGTTAGAAGATCAGAGTAAAATTCCCTAGTTATTGTTACCATTCTGAGGATAGCCAATTAACAGAATTCCTTTCACAACTTAAACATCGATGCCATGGTTTTCCACGTTGATCACATCGTCTTCGCGTTCTTAGATCTGACGAACCGGATTGTGTGTTTCTGGCGCGTAGTGGTGAATTTGCTTCAGCCGTTGTCACATACCGACGCATGGGATCACCTTTGTTTTACGAAAACGAACCAAACACTATTTGAAAGTTCTGCAAAGTCTTATCACCTCCACTGTGATCAGGATCAACATTTGGGCACCGATGTTACAAAAATAGGTTTACCGCTATATACTGTATTTTGTATCAGATTTGTTTCTGACATTTTGCTATGGGCCACGCATTAAGAGAGTCAAGCCGGCCAGTGTGGCCGAGCGGTTCTAGGTCTGGAACCGCGCGACCGCTACGGTCCTGCCTCGGGCATGGATGTGTGTGATGTCCTCAGGTTAGTTAGGTTTAAGTAGTTCTAAGTTCTAGGTGACTGATGACCTCAGATGTTAAGTCCCATAGTACTCAGAGCCATTAGAACCATTTTGAAACGAGTCAATGATTTTCTTTAGAACAAGTAGATTCTTTTTATTTAGCGGCCTAAAGCTTGCGTTACGTATGTGCTGAGTCAACTTCTGTAGAAGACAATACTGCTAATACTCGCCTCCGTAGAGACTATTTAATTTCCACAAGAGCACATTAATTCCCGGGCCGACAGTTACCAGACTTGCCTTGCTGAGGACAGGGAAGTTCTTCTGTTCGCGGCTCCGTACTGCCCGAGCAGGGACGGATATCACGGTTGCTGCGGGGACGAAGCCTCATCTCTCCCTGGGGAACCAGATATGAGCTATTTGAATTGATTTCGTGCCTCCCCCACCTGCCATTTTCAATCTTATTTCCTCCTTTTTTTCCGTTGGCTGCCCCGTGCATCCGATTACTCGAGTTCTTTATCACGATCGGCGTGCGCCCTCGTCTTCTCCCTCCCCCCACCCCTCCCAATTCCCTCGACGTCTCCCTTTCAACGCAGAGGCGCATCTGAGCGCTGGATTCATCTTGCCGATCTGCTTGCCCTTTTTTGCCGGTGGCCCTGCATGCCTTCTTAATAAGTAAAATTCAAGAGATCGGATTCTCCAGTCTTCTCCTTCCGGCTCAGGTAGAAATAGACGTAATTCGAACACCATTTTTGGAAATAGTCTCAGGTTCTTCTCCAAGCCATATTTAGAAAGAATATGTTAATTCGCAGTCATTAAAATGGCCATGTACTTGAGCTGCAAATTGTTAATCTCGACTACAGACATAGGGTACGTAGCGATCCTCAGTTGTCCCAGATTCTTGGAGTAGTTCTTCCTCCCCTATGAAACACAATCATTGTTTTGAGCATTATTAATTACTCTCTGCAGTGCCCGGCCTTGCCCGGGATGTTTAATATCTGCCACACAAAGTGGTGAGCCCCTGTGCCTTATTGACACTTACAGTTAGTGTAACCCGCCTGGGAGACTGCAATCGGTTTAAATGGAAGGGCGTATTTAAATCGGTGGGTATAAACGGAATGCGAGGAATTAATATGTCTGCACCTGCGACAAATACCGTGATGGTGGTGGCTTCGATTATGTTCGGTAGTAGATTCTTCATGGCCAGCCTTGTTCCATTGCATATGTAACTACGACAACTAATCAGTAAATAAGAGTTTGCAATCACGTTTGTGTCGAATTCTCGTGCTTGCGCTAGTCCAACGATCTAGTGACGTCTGATTGTACTACATCCAAGACATGTATGGCCACTGTTATTTATTCTCGCGATAGGAATTACGGTCAGTTTACCACGCTATAGCTAATGCGTTAGGCATATAATTTTTAATTAATTATCTTCATTGTTTCATCCGAATTAGAAATTTGAAGTAAATCTGACAAGACTTTTGAAGTATATCGGTCAAGTATTCTTCGAGATGTTTGGTAACGAGTTTCTTATTTATTAATGGAACGTCGTTTATGCGGACTCGATGAGATCGTAGGTCATGCAGAATAATATAAAACGTTATGAGTTCTGTACGGTGAAGTAATCAGTAAGTTTTCTTTGACCCAGATTCCTGCGTGCAGTGTCACGCAGGCATTCCACAAGCATTAGATCAGTCGTAGTTGTTTCCGACTGGTATTCCAGGGTAGCTGCGTTGCTGCTAATTTTGTAAGCGCCTAGGTTGTATTCTCAGTCTTACTGCATTGTGCTGTGGTTGGATGCAGGAGAATGGCGTCATTCCTTGCTTGCTCTCTTCGTGTACGGCTGGTGGTAATAGACCATTCTAGGATGAGATTCGACATACAGGTATTCAAAGCGCTGCAGAAGTTGGTCTTATTCCAAAACATGGATGTTTCATTTTTGAATCAGCTGGCAGGATACCCATGTCACAAACGCTTCGTTAAACCAGGTCACGTCATGCACAATGCAATGTGTTCAACCGTTGCTGCAGTACCATCCAGTATCATTCGGCGGTTGCTGTTACAATGGCCTTAACGACTAAAGTGTTCCGTGAAGTCACGTTGCGATGCGTCTGCCTTCACGCAGAGCACTGCCCACTGACGTCTTACCAATTTTGAACTATCGGCTCTTGGTTCCCAATTTGCAGACTACCTGTGATATTTGTCGATATTTTATTATACAGCTACAGGTTTTGTTCAACTCGTTGTATCAGTTGCAGGATAGTAGGAGATGATGAGGCTACCGATCTGTACGTGATACCTAACTTTGAGAAGTGTGGTGTGGAACTTAAATGCTATTACATGGCATGGTATGCAAGAAAGAGGCTGTAGATACGTGTATACGTTCCTGGGGAATCTACCACAATGTGGTTTGTTCGTGTGTCTATAAAACATCAACAGATGTTTCTAATGGAGCGCAACGAGCATGTGGTCACTAAGTGCACCCCAGATAAGCTCGATGGATGACACATTACACGAACGTGCGCCACGGAAGTAGTAGTCCTCGCCCTCGAATCCCGACTACTCACGGATCGCGTGATTATGCAGAAGCAAGAGGATTAACGTCTAAGTTCATATCTCCTGGACAGCGCCAGCGGCGTCAGTCTGCAACTCTGAACTCTTTCCTATCTTCCCACCTTCTTAATACATACAATGTTAATTTCAAGCATTTTAGTTTCTTAATTTTAAGATTCCAAGCATATAAAGCTGCAACTTCGTTAAAACAGTTAACAACGAAATGAGCGTCGTTTTAAGTACATACAAATTTTTAAATCGTGAAATCATGACTAACATTGATGAGTTATTGTCACGTCGAATTTAAAAGGAAACAGAAGTTACTTAGCGCTAATATACGTACGTAAGATCTCTCTGCAATCACACTCAAATGTTAGGCAGGGGTTTCATAGCACCACTATCAGAGTCCCTTTTCAATAGATTGTGGGAAAAGGAACACTTCCTCTTTCCGTGTGAAAACGTCATTTCTATAATTTTGTTACGATTATCATTTCTCCGTATAAAAGTGGGAGTAAACAAAATTTTTTGACATTGGTAGGAGACAGATTGTCTTTGGAATTTCGAGAAAAGATCTCGCCGTAATTAAATGTAACATTACTTTAATACACTACTGGCCATTAAAATTGCTACACCAAGAAGAAATGGAGATGATAAACGGGTATTCATTGGACAAATATATTATACTAGAACTGACATGTGATTACATTTTCACGCAATTGGGGTGCATAGTACCCAGAACAACCACCTCTGGCCGTAATAACGGCCTTGATACGCCTGGACATTGAGTCAAACAGAGCTTGGGTGGCGTGTACAGGTACAGCTGCCCATGCAGCTTCAACACGATACCACAGTTCATCGAGAGTAGCGATTGGCGTATTGTGACGAGCCAGTTGCTCGGCCACCATTGATCAGACGGCTTCAATTGGTGAGAGATCTGGAGAATGTGCTGGCCAGGGCAGCGGTCGAACATTTTCTGCATCCAGAAAGGCCCGTACAGGACCTGCAACATGCGGTCGTGCATTACCCTGCTGAAATGTAGGGTTTCACAGGGATCGAATGAAGGGTAGAGCCACAGGTCGTAACACATCTGAAATGTAACGTCCACTGTTCAAAGTGCCGTCAGTGCGAAAAAGTGGCGACCGAGACGTGTAACCAATGGCACCCCATACCTTCACGCTGGGTAGTACGCCAGTATGGCGATGACGAATACACGCTTCCAATGTGCGTTCACTGCAGTGTCGTCAAACACGGATGCGACCATGATGATGCTGTAAACAGAACCTGGATTCATCCGAAAAAATGTTTTGCCATTCGTGCACCCAGGTTCGTCGTTGAGTACACCATCGCAGGCGCTCCTGTCTGTGATGCAGCGTCAAGGGTAACCGCAGCCATGGTCTCAGAGCTGGTAGTCCATGCTGCTGCAAACGTCGTCGAACTGTTCGTGCAGATGGTTGTCGTCTTGCAAACTTCCCCATATGTTGACCCAGGGATCGAGACGTGGCTGCACGATCCTTTACCGCCATGCGGATAAGATACCCGTCATCTCGACTGCTAGTGATACGAAGCCGTTGGGATCCAGCATGGCGTTCCGTATCACCCTCCTGAACCCACCGATTACAATGATCTCGACCAACGCGAGCAGCAATGTCGGGATACGACAAACCGCAATCGCGATTGGCTACAATCCGACCTTTATCAAAGTCGGAAACGTGATAGTACGTATTTCTTTTCCTTACACGAGGCATCACAACGTTTCACGAGGCAACGCCGGTCAACTGCCGTTTGTGTATTAGAAATCGTTTGGAAACTTTCCTCATGTTAACACGTTGTAGGTGTCGCTACCGGCGGCAACCTTGTGTAAATGCTCTGAGAAGCTAATGATTTGCATATCACAGCATCTTCTTCCTGTCAGTTAAATTTCGCGTCTGTAGGACGTCATCTTCGTTGTGTAGCAATTTTAATGACCAGTAGTGTAATTTCCACCGTAACTAGCGTGTTAAATCCGTCTCACGCGCGCGCGACGCACACGCACGCGCGCGCGCGCGCGCGACGCACACGCACGCGCGCGCGCGCGCACACGCACACGCACGCGCACGCACTCTTCCTGATAATGCAAAACCAGCTGTCCTTCTCTGAACTTTCTCGATGTCCTGGGTCAGTCCTATCAGGAACGGATGCCATACCGCGCAACAGTACTCCGTGCGATAAGTCATGAACAGCGCCTGGGAATGGTCGCAGCATGATGAGTTAATTCGACAGTACCAGTCAAAAGGTTTGGCAGGAAATGCAGTAAGAGGGTTTTGGCCGGCACGCTCAACACAATCAGCTGGAAATCGCTTGAGTTGATTGCACTGATTACAGTTAAGTTGCAGATCAGCTGCAGAGAGGATTAACATTTTGTAGCTGCCGAAACAGCTGTCTTGATGTCGTGAGCTTTGCGACCCACGACCTCAACGCGGTGTTTCCGGCCACAGATACTTTAACCATGGGTTTCCCGATCTTCAGAGGAAGCCGAAACAGTGTGGATGCTCTGCCGACCATTTTGTAATGAGAACATCCCTTCACATTTTACGCAGGCATAGAACTGTGTATGCGCGTGATAGATAAACGTGATTAAACGATTTTTATTTTTGCTTTTTTAGTTTTTACTCTTATTTTTTACGTTTTTTGTTTCTACAACATTGCTGCAGAAAATTATTAAACTTATTAACTTACTTCATCTTTTTTATTTTTACTCATTTTTGTAAGGAAGCCAGAGATTTTGAACATCTGCTTGAACACCCCGACTCGTTATATATTCTTACGTCTTTTAACATTTTGTTAAAATCTGTGTTTTTTTCTTTTCTGAAACGGCAGTCCAGTGGAATCACTTGTAATTTCGAATATAGCATTTATTTCTTACTTCGTCAGCTTCTTTATCGGAAACTACATGTTGGGAAGATTCAGATTTATTGCCTATAGTTCCCTATGCGAACCTTCGACAGCATTTGGGGTTCTGTGCCGCTGGTTAAAAACATTAAACATTTCACTTGGTATACTCCGACCTTCGACACATTCACTGACTTAATCGTCTAAGAATTTCATGATCTTTCTTACACTAGGCACTACCTCCATTATTGTCATCCGCGCTTCATCAACCCTGGTGGAAGATATGCATTTGCAGCGCACGTGCGACGAAACAATCTAACTTCTTCCCTGTCATTGTATTGTTCCATTAATCCCAGTAATTGCATTTTCAACTACAGCACTGGTTGGAGTGAACCGGCAAGGAATGTTTCGGCGAACACGCTTTTCATAGCTTTAATTGTAGTCATTTCAAAGTGTAGCAGTACAGTGTTCGGTGACGGCGAAGACATTTTATTTTTCAGTCCAGAAAAAGGTCTTTCAAAGGTATTTTGACTTTCGTCTGGGAGCAAAGCAAGTAAAACAGGAAATAGTTTAGTCTGTACTTCTGTGCTCAGATGTCAACGTGTGTGGTGTACAGTTCTTTGAATTGTGTCACACAAGTGTCAAATGTTCTATTTTCACACACGATTTTCTCCGTTTTTTCACAATAGAGCATCAGAACTGTTTTTGAGGGACAGATGCTTCGTCAGTTAAAAAAAATGGAGTAATCTCAAAAAGTGTTCGCTCGGTTGAATCTCCAAACTTGTGCCATGGTTCTGGGTCGTTCCAAAAGATTCCTTTCTTGCTTGTGGAATGCAGTGTCAGAGTTCTCATAATTTTACATATCTGCGACAGAGTTTTAACCTTTATCTTCGATACTTTCACATTATTCCTTAAAAATTTGGAAAACGGGCACTGTTATCTCCTGTAGTTACGTATTCGTTTCTTAATCTGCAGTTTTGCTACGTCAGACGGGCAAGAATGCTGCTGTTCGGCCATGATTCTGCCAGTTAAAGTCCTTAAACGGCCTCGGCGCTGATCTGTACAGAGTTGACGCACAAGCAATTCATATACTCATCAAGTCGTCATATTTGCTGTGCACCGGGTGGCGATGACCATCTTTGAGAAGACAAGGTTTATCTTTCTTTTTTCTAATTATCTGCTCTAATCGCAGTGAATATAACTCACGTAGCTTACGCGTATGAAGCCATACGCAGGCGGATATTGTCGGCAAGGGTACTGTCTGACTGATGGTGATGATTACGCATCCGCTGTTGGTGAACGACTGCCGTAAATCAGCTGTGGGGAAGGCCTCTGGTCGAACGACCCACGGTGTAAAACTGCTCTGTCCACGGTACCTGCAGCTCCTACAGAAGTGTCGGAAACCCCGCGGCCCACAGCCCTCTGTCTCGGACCACGTGCGGCCTGAGGCAGCGTTCACTCCTGCCGGCTGCCGCGCCGCTTCCCGCTAAGCAGTCAGCAGCCGCCGGCGCTGTCGCTGCCGCGTCGTCGCCTTTGCGACCCGTGGCCTGGCGCGGCCGGCTGCCCGGGGCCCGCGGTAAACGGATTAGCGGCGTCGCGAGCCGCCGCCCGGGATAACACAATCAGCCGCCGCTAATGGAGACGGCCTGCGGCTGGCCGCCGCTTCGTTACGGCGCTCCGAGCCTCGGCACTGCCACAGGCGCCGGCCGCAGAATGTCGCAGTGCCCGGCTCTGGCCTCGCACTGCCCTTATTGGCCGGTTGTGGCCTCCCTTGACTGTGCTCAGCATCTTCTATATATGTTACTAAATTAAAGTCCCCTAGCTGCCTATTCCTATCTCCATGAGAAGCCTAATCTCGGGGACTCCTGTAGGGACTTTAATACGTTTTTCGCTGATAGATAGATTCGCAAAGAGGGCATCTGAATGTAATTTACTAACAAACAAGGCAATGATTCGCAGTTGGTAAATACATATGGAAATCATCTCCCTCCCTCTCCATCTCCTCGTTTCCTCCCCCCCCTCTGGCTCTGTCCATCTCCTCGTTTCCTCCCCCCCCCTCTGGCTCTGTCCATCTCCTCGTTTCCTCCCCCCCCCTCTGGCTCTGTCCATCTCCTCGTTTCCTCCCCCCCCTCTGGCTCTGTCCATCTCCTCGTTTCCTCCCCCCCCTCTGGCTCTGTCCATCTCCTCGTTTCCTCCCCCCCCTCTCGCTCTGTCCATCTCCTCGTTTCCTCCCCCCCCTCTCGCTCTGTCCATCTCCTCGTTTCCTCCCCCCCCCCTCTCGCTCTGTCCATCTCCTCGTTTCCTCCCCCCCTCTCGCTCTGTCCATCTCCTCGTTTCCTCCCCCCCCCTCTCGCTCTGTCCATCTCCTCGTTTCCTCCCCCCCCTCTCGCTCTGTCCAGCTCCCCGTTCCCCCGCCCCCCCCCTCGCTCTGTCGAGCTCTTTGTTTCCTCTCTACATGTATCCCCTCCCCTCTCTCTGTACATTTCGTCTTCCTCCGCTTTCTGATTTTTAAACACTTTTTTTCCTATAGCCAACGAAACCTAGACTTCTGCTAAAGGCTGTTGAGAATGTTATGAATGTAGTAACTAAATGTTAATTTTAATTCCGCTGCTACATCCACAGTAGCAACAAAGTGTTAAACTTCTATAATTCCTTAAGGGTGGCTGATTGTACAGGGTGACTCACGGGAGACGCACGGTTTTGAACTGCGTAGTACTGAGGGCGCGGCGGTGGGAGGTGGTCGTGTTGAGGATGGTTCTGATCCACACAAGACGCCATTTCATTTACTCAAGTCTCTATGGAGCAGTGGGACTTGAAACGTAGAGTGTTTGTCTGACAGTTTCGTGAAAAGTGGTGAGTCTATTATTGCTACGCAGCGATTGTTTCGTGCGCGGTTTAATGTCGGTCGACATGGAGCTGTTCTGAGCCGTAACACAATCCTCAGATGGGTGGAAAACTTCAGGTCAACTGTAAATATACTGGATAAGAAGCATCCTGGCCCGAGACGCAGAGTAACGACACCAGAAAATGTTGAAAGGGTAAGGCAAGCGGCAGTCAGAAGCCCAGGACGGTCAGCTAGACGTCATGCTAGTGAGTTACGAATCAATCGTGAATCCGTTGGACGAATTTTGCATAAAGAATTAAAATTACATCCCTACAAAATGCTCATTGTCCAACAACTTAAGGAAACTGATATTGCTGTACGAAGACTTTTCTTACAGAATGCAAGTGATTTTGGGATCAAATAAAAATGAAATTTTATTGATGAGCGATGAAGCTCATTTTCATTTAAACGGGATTGTGAATAAGCAAAACCTACGTTACTGGGCTCCAAATCATCCACACCTTACACACCAGCGTCCTCTACACTCAGAAAAAGTAAGTCTGGTGTGCTCTTGGCTCTATTGGCATTGTTGGACCTTACTTTTTGAAGAGAACGGGGCCACAGTTACTGTTAATTCGGTTCGTTACATTCGTATGCTTCAAACATTCTTGAAACCAGAACTAAGAAGACGACGAATCCTTTTTAAACGCGTTTGGTTCCAGCAGGATGGGGCAACATCGCACACCGCAAACACTTCAATGACAGTTCTTAGACACATGTGTCCTGGCCGGATTATCTCACGTTTTGGCAATCTTCCTTGGCCTCCCTTGTCTCCCGACTTGTCAGTATGTGACTCTTTTTTGTGGGGTACCTGAAGAACTGTGTCTATAACCACAAACAACGAAATTTGGACGAGTTGATGAAAGCAATCGTTCAATAAATTGCTGCCACCCCTGCAGGTGATGGAGGATTTTGAGAAGAGACTTCAGTCCTGCATTCGAAATGATGGACATCACGTTGACGACATTATTTTTCACAAATAACTTTGTCAACTAAAATGGCAAATAATGAGCTTTGATTTTGTGTAAATAAACATGCATTAGTTTTAAAGTTGGCTGAGTATTATTTCATTAAAAACCGCTCGTCTCCCGTGTGTCACCCTGTATGTTAAACATTTCTTTGACAGTGCAGTGAAACAGCCAAAATGTGGCAACACAATAAGAAATGACAACATGTTTTAAGAGTATCTTACGAAATAGTACTTAAGGTAGTAAGTTTGATGTGTGGCACTTCATGTCCTCAACCTAATACAGTGGTTCTAAATCACTTCGCCATCTCTTGCTGATCTGTGATATTGTCACAGTAATTGGTAGTAATGATTACAGACACTCTTAATGGTGCGTTTACTTGGTTACTTTGTAAACGACGACTGCTAATTGGGAAAGTAAGTTTCAGACTACTACAGTAAGCTGACTGCAGGCAGTGGACTGAACTGTGTAATTTGTAGTCCGTAATTGTCTGTGTCTGTGGCGCATAGTGTTTTGTACCTTTCTGCGGAAAGCTTTTTATGTCTGCCAGTACTAAGCGGAAGAATTGTAGACCACGTTTTAATATCGCTCCTTCTGGTAACTGAGCACACAATCGGCGGATGATGACGTCGTGCTGAAGGTCGTGGCGTACAAGCAGAAACAGGTCCGGGTCTGGAGGCTGCTGCACGGAGCTGAGAGACGCCAAGCGGTGGTTGTTTCTGTGAGATGTTGGCGTCCCGCGTTATATGTGGTATATCTGTTGCTTGGTACACAATATCTAATAAACTTCTATTCTATGTAGGGTCATTGCATCGATGGAACGTGCTCTTCTAAGGGAAATATGTACCGCCAAAACTATATTCAGTTAGTCTAAAATGTGTGTATTGAGACGGTGGGAAAGGGGGGGGGGGACGATGTCGTGTGACTAGAGCCTCCTGTCGGATAGACCGTTCGCCGGGTGCAAGTCTTTAGATCTGACGCCACTTCGGCGACTTGCGCGTCGATGGGATATGATGATGATGATGATGATGATGATGATGATGATGATGATGATGATGATGATGACACAAAACCCAGTCCCTGAGCGGAGAAAATCTCCGACCCAGCCGGGAATCGAACCCTGGCCCTTAGGATCGACATTCTGTCGCGCTGACCACTCAGTTACCGGGGGGCGGATTATTGAAATGCTGACGAAAGTACTGAAACTACAGTAGAAATTCTAATCAACAATTCTCTTAAAGTGAAGCATTGCGTACAGCAGATTGACAGCGTAGTTCATGGTTCAATTGTCAGGACGCTGATTCGACCAAACAACATTCCTCATGTTTTCATCTACCGTGCTTAAGTCCAATGTCTGAGACTGAATTCCAGCAAACAAAACGTGATCCTTGAACAATGCACAAGACGTAAGTGTTTGTCAACAGATCGCGGGACCTTAGGTGACATCGAGGACGTATTTCTCGTCCACACGAACTGACTTTGCCATTGCCACACAAACACCTTTCCTCGCAGCTTAAGCTTCTCTTCTATCTTCTGGTGACGATGTGTCTGCCGTGATCACAATGACCCAGAATGCAATTACGCCGTGCTTGTGCTTAAGACAGCAAGGTGACGTAGAGGACATCGTGGCTGAAGCGGAGTCAGGCGTAAACGGAGCTGTGATCGTATCATTTGTAGATATTTTCTTTCTCTTCTCTCAGTAATGTATTCGTGGGCAGTCTGTCAGGCCAAATTAATTAGAATTCATAAAGTTCCTTTTTAGTGTTTCACAAACTTTTGCGAATCAAAAGGAAGATTACTTGTGATAGTGTAAAAATTAAGTATGACAGAAAGTTTATACCAGCACGGTGATTCCTTTTTCAAGGATTATAAAACCAAATTAATTGCTGAAATAATTTTAACTAGTTTGCCAGTGATGGGATTTGAATTCTATAACAGTTTCAGCAAAAAAGATGAATAAAGGCTGAAAACTAATAGTATTTTTTAGCAAAAAAAATTTGTTCCATTGTGACCGAGGTTTACTATTCACACTATCTTCAGAAGGAAATTCATACACCTTTTAAAATAGAATTATTAAAACTGTTTGAATATCAGTTTTCCATCCAGTGATGACTTCAAAACTGCTTAACAAAACACATTCTTTCATCACATGACGACCTTGAAATGAAACATGGGTGCAACAGTAGTCAGTCACACTATTTAAGTTCCGAAGCCCTGACGAAGTAGTCAGAGCTTTCATCATCTGCTTGTTTTTAGGTAGTCTTTCTGAATCGTGTTAATGAAGGTGCTTTATGTCTTACCAAATTTGCTTTTTAAATTTAGAAATCAGTGTAATTCTTTTCTCTTACCGCATTTGCTTCCTAATATTCTCATACTAACCTAAAATTTGTGTTAATGGCTAGTTTGACGCCTTTCCACAACACTTACCATTCGGCAGCCTTAAGACTTCGTGTCTGCAGAATGAATGTTCTGTATAGAAAAACAAAAAAGAAAATCTGGATAGTAGCATAAGAAATGTTGAGACGGAAAGTGCTACGCAAACGGAATAAAAATCGTCAGTTCATTCTACTGTAAAGTGAAAGTATAACTGTTCGATGCTATTTTGTCGAAAACTAATATGCTGGGACTGTGGATGTAAAAAAAAAAATGCTGGAAAATTTTTTAAAGAAATTAAAAGTAGCAACCAGCTAACGGTAATAGTGCTGCTTCTATGAAAATATAATGGCATTACCGACATCAATCAGACGTCTGTTCCCGTTTATAATTACATGTTTGTTAATTAAGTGTGACTGTTTGTTATTTTTCACTTTTTATCAGAACTAATCCGCAGATTTGTCTGAACCGAAAGACAGTTAAAACATGTACTAGCAGTGAATAAAATATACCAGGATGAGAGAGACAGCAGCGGTAACAGAGATGGAAACTTGTGGACATTGGTCATTTTTATACACGTCAGTGAGGAAATATGTACAGCCGTGTGGAGTTCATCGTATCAGAATTGGTGTCATTCTCTCACGTTCTTCAGAGGATGCGAAAACAAATCACAGTGTGAGAATTAAATTTGATTACGAAATTGTCCATATCACATGGAAACAACATCGTTAAACATGGATAGAGGGTGAGGGGAAGCGAATATCCGCCGGTGTGTCTACATTTATTGTTGTGGAATGAGATTTTCACTCTGTAGCGGAGTGTGCGCTGATATGAAACTTCCTGGCAGATTAAAACTGTGTGCCCGACCGAGACTCTAACTAGGGACCTTTGCCTTTCGCGGGCAAGTGCTCTACCAACTGAGCTACCGAAGCACGACTCACGCCCTGCACACACAGCTTTACTTCTGCCAGTACCTCGTCTCCTACCTTCCAAACTTTACAGAAGCTCTCCTGCGAACCTTGCAGAACTAGCACTCCTGAAAGAAAGGATATTGCGGAGACATGGCTTAGCCAGCCCCCAGGCAGAAGTAAAGCTGTGAGTGCCGGGCGTGAGTCGTGCTTCGGTAGCTCAGTTGGTAGAGCACTTGCTCGCGAAAGGCAAAGGTCCCGAGTTCGAGTCTCGGTCGGGCACACAGTTTTAATCCGCCAGGAAGTTTCATTTGTTGTTGTGGTTTGATGCAGCTCTCTATGCTACTCTATCCTGCGCAAGCTTCTTCATCTCCCAGTACCTACTGCAACCTACATCCTTCTGAATCTGCTTGGTGTATTCATCTCTTGGTCTCCCTCTACGATTTTTACCCTCCACGTTGCCCTCCAATGCTAAATTGGTGATCCCTTGATGCCTCAGAATATGCCTTACCAACCGATCCCTTCTTCTAGTCAAGTTGTGCCCCAAACTTCTCTTCTCTCCAATTCTATTCAATACCTCGTCATTAGTTATGTGATCTACCCATCAAAGCTTCAGCATTTTTCTGTAGCACCACATTTCGAAAGCTTCTATTCTCTTCTTGTCTAAACTATTTATCGTCCATGTTTCACTTCCATACATGGCTACACTCCATACAATTACTTCCAGAAACGACTTCCTGACATTTAAATCAATACTCGATGTTAACAAATTTCTCTTCTTCAGAAACGCTTTTCTTGCCATTGCCAGTCTACATTTTATATCCTCTCTACTTCTGCCATCATAAGTTGTTTTGCTCCCCAAATAGCAAAACTCATTGTGTCTACATACATCCTCAATAATAACTTCTATTCAGAAGTAGAGGACAGTGTTAGTATTAAGATTTTCGTCCGTTTGCTGTAGACGCACATAATGTTTGGTATAAAATCATTGAATCTATCATCTCACACTGAAAAGCGAAGACATTAGGACCACCTGCTTGTTGCCCAACCGTTGCAACGCAATCCAGCAGCGATTCCGCGTAGAATGGTTTTGATAAGTCCTTGACAGCTTTCTAGAAGTCTGTACAATCTGATGTTTGCGCATAGGTCACGCAATTCTCGTAAGTAACGGGCTGTCCTACATAGGTTCCCTACAGTTCAGATCACACGAATCTGATGGCCGAGACATCAGCGATAGTTCACCATAGTGCTTCTCAAACCACTATAACATGATTACAGTTTTGAGACAGAAACAGTTACCAGCTGGAAGAGGCCATCGCCGTCGGCGAAGAAATCAAACATGAATGGATGAAGGTGGTCCCCAGTAATACTAACGTCGTCCACAGGTGTCTTGTGGTTTCGATTACAGCCACAGGTCCCATGGGAGCCCAGGTGAATGTCCCCCATAACATATTACAACCCTCACCGGGCCGCAACAGGGGCGCGTTTCGAGGAGCCATTTATCTGGATGACAGGTATCCAGACACGACCATCGACGTTGTTCAACAAAACACGATTCATCCGGCCAGGCGACACGTTTCCACTGTGTCACTGGCCAATGTCGTTGGATCAGCGTGGAAACTGTAGATATACGCTGCTGCGAAACCTATGTTCAACGATGTGCGCTAAATGATTTGCTGTTAAACGTCTTGAACCTGCACCAGCGTTGTACTCTATCGTCGGATTCGTCACAGATCGTTTTCCACTGTCGTGCTTTACGGAGGTGGCAAACATTCGTCCTTCACGTTGTGTTATGAGGCGTGGGAGTCAAACACCTCGTTTCCTCTTCACGGGTTCACCGTGCTTCAATCACTTTTCGTAGATGCTGACGACAGTAGCACGCGAAGAGTCGCCTAGCTTCGCCGTTTCCGAGGCTCATTCCCAGGCGCCGGGCCATAACAATGTGTCCTCTGTCGAAGTAGCTTGTGTCAATGGATTTCCCCTTTTTCAGCCATATCGTCGTTACAATGATTCGCCATTCGTCTCTGTTCCGTTTCTATACTTTACTTACCGCGTCATATATCCGCAACGTCATCAGGCGACATTCGATTTCACTGTCGTAAGTCGTCGTCATCCTATGCTCATCAGTGTATTTAGGACTACATTGCGCATTCTGCAGTGCACAACAGAATTAAAGGTTCACTTTTTCGAAACCTCGTACTTACCTCCCATTCCGATGCATAGTTCTGAAATTTCGCTCAGAGGTGCCTTAAACATTCCTCTGTAATGTGCCCTGCGTCATTACCCTCGGGCTCAACAGTACTTCAAACAGCAAGGCACAACGCGTAGGTAAGGCCAGAGCGCAGAAGTCCATTTGACTTGTAAAGTGGGTTACTGATGTCACATTGGCACCAGATTTCACCACTTTTGTGCCCAACGCCACCGTGGATGTGTCAAATACTAGGAAGGTCGTCACAACCCCTGTTACCCACATTTCGCACCTTCTTTTAAGGCCTCTGTGATGGAGGTCAGAACAATGACGCCTAGTGACGAAAGCACGTGGATATCTTTCGTGTGGGCGAGGAGAACATTTCAGACACACGACCACTCAGAATCGAAACGAAAAGATCTCAGGGAATAACATAAAGGGCGTCATTTAAACCACTCCTTTCCTTGCTACGTTGATTCCCGCACATTTCGCGGTTGACAACGACAGTTCGCCGTGTGATCCAGCTACTTCACAGGTTTTCTCTGTAAAGGTAAATATTAAAAATCCCACGGGAGGGCTTGTAACAGGAGCACTGAAAAGGCATAAGGAATCTTCGCTACTTTACATAACTTTCAAATTTCGCCGAATGGTTCTGAAAAGTCCCTAGTGGTTCGTATCTACACATCAGAGCAAAAATGGCGTTTGTGCTGCACTCCAAAGAGGAACGTTCCCTTTCAGTGCGGATGCAGGCCCACAATGTCCATAGATGAAGGTTGAAATGGTCGAAGGTTGTCACCAACAGTTCACACTTCGAATTGTCATTTTCGACCGTGAAATATGTGGGAATCAACGTCCCAAGGAAAGGGTCGGTTTTATTGACGCCGTTTATGACACGTGGTGAGGCCTTATCCTTTGGATTTTGAGCGGCGGCGGTGAAATTTGGTGCCAGTGTCATACCATTAACCCACTTTAAACGTCGCATAAACTTGTGAGCACTGACCTTTTTTTCGCATGTGTCGACACCTTGCTGTTTGAAGCGTCATCGAACCAGAGGCGGACGTCGCATGCCGCCACGCTTTTGTATCGTTACAGAAGTAGTTCGTAGGCACCTTGAGCCAAATTTCAGACTTAACCTATGGAATGGGAAACAATTAACGGATTTGGAAAAAGTGATCATTTCAATCTGTTGCACAGTGTAATTACACTGACAAATGAAATACGTCAAAACGATTTAACTTTACGCTGAAACAACGTACATTTTATGGATATACAAGAAGTGAGAACGAGTTCGAATAAGACATTTTCATTCCCACTGTTTCGGAAATTGTCGTACAACATGGTACTAAATCCTCTTCATTAGTTACGAGGGTGAGTTGTAATTAAACAAACTTATCAGTTACATGACAGGCTTTATTATATTAAAATATGTTCGTGATCACCCTCCATTTTCGTAGTCTACGCAACATAAATGACGAGGTACCACCTCATTGGACGAAAATTCAGACCTGGCACAAGCCCTGCTTGAGAGCTGCAACGTACTGAATGGGTTAAATTGGGCCGTCAAATTATAATATCCACAGATGCGGTTAAGTATACAAACTTGGGGATGCGGTGAAGATGCCGAGTGCATTTCTCCTATACTGTGGTCCAACGTTATGAAATAGCTCACAGAAAGCGATCTATTAACGCACAGTAAGCACAGATTCAAAAAATGCAGTTTACGTGAAATACAACTGGCTCTTCATTCACGCGAAGAATGCATGCTATCGAAGGAGTATCGCTTGTTGATCTCATATTTCCAGATTTCTAGATTTCCAGACGACTGTTGACACGGTTCCTTACAAGCGGCTTCAAATCACATTGCTTGCCTATGAGTTATTGTCTCAGTTGTGCGACTGGATTTCCTGCCATAGGTCATAGCTCAGAGTAATTGATACAAAGTTATCTACTGAACCCAGTGTGGTCTCCTGTGATCCCCAAGACAGCTCGTAATGTATATAAAGAATTAAACATTCCATCTGAGCAGTCATCTTAGGTTATTTTCAGATGTCGCTTACCGTGTAGTGAAGTTATAAGGAAATAAAAACCAGTTATAAAATACTGCGCGTGCGGTAAGTGGCACTTGACTATTAACGATAAAAAGTGAGGTCCTTCACAGAAGTACTAAAAAAATTCATTAAACTTCGGATACAAGATAAGTCACAGAAATTTAAAGGTTGATTGCAGAAAATACCTGGAAGTTAAATGCAAAAACAACTTAAAATTGCAACCGTTACGTAGAAATATTTTTTTCCCACGAGAATATTTAAGATATACGAAAAATTTACTCCGGAGACAGCCTCCAGTACGTTTATTTGTCCTCTTCTAGAATATTGCTGCACCGTGTGGGACCGTAAGAGATAGAATTAACGGAGGACGTCGAAAAAATTCAAAGAATGGCTGTTTCTTTTGTATTATCGCGAGAGGACTGCGTGTCACGAATGTATCAAACAAGATGGGGGTGGAAGTAATTAAAAGCAAGAAATTTCTCGCAGCCTTGTATTTTCACGAAATTTCAATATTCATCATGGCCCTTCGAATGTCAAAACATTCTGTTGACTTCGAACTCCATGGGAAGAAATGACCACCGTAACAAAATGAAGGAATCCAGAGCTCGCACGTAAAGATTTAGGTATCCACTTTTACTGCGTGCTGTTAGAGAGTGGACCAGTCGATAAATGGTTTGAAAGTAGTTCCACAGTCTAATATGTACAGTCACGACACTCTCGCTGATTTTTGTTATACACAGCGACAACAGCGCCCCAAGCGGTGGAGAAGCTACGCTGCTGAATACGGTATTCAGTAAATGTAAATAGTATCGTTCATATTCATTTTTAAGATGGTTTTTACGAAAGGCAGCGTATGTAGCGCAATCAACTGCAGTAATAATAGGAAGAAGACACTACATTTGTCATTCTTCAGGTTTCCTAAGGACCCTGAGAAGTATGAAACTTCACATTAGAGCGCTCTTTATTTACTATTTTTTTCTAAACTGAATTGAATTACTGAATTTGTTGTTCTTTTTTAGGCGCGAGAAATGGTTAATAAATAGTAGAAGACAGGACCTGCTGCAAAAAGATGCCGTTTATTTGCACAATAACGTGAAGTTTTGTGCGTTACATTTCGAGTCAAACCAGTTCATGAACGCGGAAAAGAAGACATTGGTATGGAATGCAGTTCCTACGTTATTTGACGTGCCGAATAAGCCACAACTAGTGACGATGAAGAGAAAATTGCTATACAAACGTGAAAGTGTTACTGCAAAAACAATAAAACTGTCTCCTGACACAGAAGAAACAGCTACCACAAGTGTTACTACACGAGAGACACACATAAAATCACTAACAACGGAATCTGCAACACAGACATCTTTTGAAGATGAAATGCTTAGATTACGTGAAATTATTCGCGTGTTGGAAAATCGTGTGAAATGTAAAAATGTGCAAATCATTAGACTTCGTACAAAATTACTACCTGATAAGGAAAGTGCCCATCATAAGAATAAACTGCAACCACAACGTCACAGGACACAAGTACAAAAGGACAAGCTCATTTTAAAAAGTATTGGTTCCAAGTACTTGAAAAAAGATGCTCTCGATTTATTGATGAGCCAGATCAGTATACCACTGAATGGAAAACGTGGTGCGAGATGGAAAGATGAAACTAAATTATCTGCACTTAATTTGTTGTATTATAGTACTCAGGCAAACAGTTTTTTATCACACTGTTTTAGCCTTCCATCAGTACGTACCTTTCAAAGGTATGTGGAAGATACACAATTAAATTGTGAGATAAATAATAACATATTTCATCTTTTAAAGCAGAAAGTGCAGCAGTTACCAGAAACTGATATAATTGTTAATTTGTCTATGGTTGAGATGTCACTAACGGAAAATTTGATACGACAGCTCTAGGGATCGTGTTATTGGATTTGAAGACATGGGTTTCATATGTACATCTGTGGTTGCCAATACTGCATTAGTTATTATTAACGGCATCTTCTCAAATTTTAAACAGCCATTAGTATATTATTTCTCCAAAGGACTTGTAGGAGCCACCCATCTGACGCGCATATTTTTTGAAGTTGTCAAAAAACTCAGAGATTGGTTTGGTTGTAAAAACATGTGTGACTGACCAAGGCTCGAATTTTGTGGAGTGAAGGAACAGACTGGGTATCACACCAGTTAATCCATGCTTAGTACACGAAGGGAGTAAGATCTACTTTTTTTATGACAACCCACACTCGATAAAAAGTATACGTAATAATTTATTCAGGTATAACATTATCCACACAACAGATGGAGGGATTCGCACTGCTTCATGGAAGGACATTTGTCAGTTGTACTCAAGTGATTGTGAAAGGAAGTAGAAGTTGGCCCCCAAGCTCACTAAAAGAGCTGTCCAACTGCCAGCATTTTCAAAAATGTAGGTAAGCACTGCAGTTCGTGTGTTGAGTCATACAGTAGCAGCAGGTATTCAGACACTTGTTACTTCTGGCACCGTATCATCATCTGCTACTGCAGATTTTTGCCAAAAAGTAAACGATATTTTTGACATATTTAATGCATATAGTGTTAAAGGGCCTGTATCCTTAAGGAACTGTATTACAAGTGCCTCAAGACATTTAGAAATATTAAGGACACTGAAGCCATGGATACAGTCATGGAAATTTGTAGATGTTGATGGGAAAGATTTTTCATCTATCATTAAGTGTGTTACAGGACTTCTGGGTAACATGAGCGCTTTGAACATGTTTGTTGATGACGTTTTGGATGGAACCAAGTTATATTTATTAACACGCAAAATTAATCAAGAGCCACTGGAAAACTTTTTCTCAGTGATAAGCCATAAAGGTGGTTTTTGTAGCAACCCATCACCACGACAGTTTTGTGCTGCATTCAATAATTGTGCTTTAAGCAAATTAGTGAACACACGTGGTGTAGCTACCTCGAATTGTGAGGGGATCAACTGGGGTCAGACAATAGTGGATATGAAAGCAGCGCCAAAATTACTTGTTTCACCACTGTTGGACATCAGTGACAAGAGTTCAGTGATCAGACTGCCAAATGTGGAAGTCCAAACAGACCTCGGAGAGGCAAACAGCATGACATACGTGTTTGGTTATGTATTAAAGAAACTGCTTACA
Source organism: Schistocerca piceifrons (assembly GCF_021461385.2). Classification (NCBI taxonomy): domain Eukaryota; kingdom Metazoa; phylum Arthropoda; class Insecta; order Orthoptera; family Acrididae; genus Schistocerca; species Schistocerca piceifrons. The sequence goes on from NC_060144.1 coordinate 248,417,355, forward strand.
ATTCATGACTTATAAATGTAGGCCAGTACTTGTAGATGGCAGCCAAGACTTAGACGCAAATGACAAAGTTTGTCATTTTAAAAGTTATGAAGGCAACTTTGAATGCCTATTTATTTGTACAGAAGATGTCAAAAATTTTTTAACTCATTGTGAGACTAAGATGACTTCTACTTTTGATGAATATGCTCACGTAAGTAATTGTGGTGCTTTCTTTGTGAACATGTTGATGGACATCACCAATTTTCCACCTGGGTGCTGTGCTGAAACCAAGCTGCTGTTAATAAGACTGTTTGTGAAAGTGAGGCTCTTTTACATTATTAAATTCAGGAATCAAGACTCAGTCTGTAGAAGCAAGAGAAGAAATAAAAAAAGTGATGAAGCTGGCTCATTTGGGTTGCTAAAGTGTTAGGACTGACTCATTCACTTAATTTTATTTTTGTTAAATGTATCAATAGGATATAATAAAGTTTTAAAACAGTCATACTTTTTATTGAGATAACCTGACACCACAAAGAATAAGACGGAAATTGTATTTTTGGAAGCAGGCTTCCTGCAAAGCAGAACGTAATGAAAAGTGATGTGTCGCTTCATTTTTACACAAGATCATCTATATACTTCATATGTGGGATATACAGTGTGTATTCTCTTACTTTCAGTGGAATAAGTGCGACTATATGCTACTTCTTAATTATTTCTTCAAGAATATGTTGCAGCTTATGTCACTTCATTCAATAGTTCGTGCTCTGTTTACTTATATCTCACGATCATTTATGTCTCTCGCTGTTCTCCTAACACTTGTGACGCAAAAATGTTAACCATGTTGTAAATTACGTACAAAACGAATTAAAAACAATCATTATTTTTACGTCGCATATGCCGTCAGAGTACGGAGAGCTTTCTGGCCGCTAGGGGCGCTAGTGTCACTTGAACTGTCAAATGGTAACAACTTTCACAGCAGTAAGTGTCGCGACTGTATATATTAGACTGTGGTAGTTCCATGAACCCTCCACCAAACACTTCAGCGTTATTTTCATAATAATCACATCGACATATAAGTACCGGTATGAAAGTATTTAGCTGTTAGCTGACGACTAATGATTAGACATCTGAAAAGCTTGATTTTGAGCCGAACAGAGTCTTAGGTCAGGCGTCGTAACTACTGAACCAGCAATAATCATGGCTTCTCTGCAAATTCGCAGCCCTGTAGCTCCAAAATACAAAAAAAAGTATTATTTTCAATTTGCGACTAAGGGGAAAAATAAACCGTCACCCTTCGGAAGCTTGGGTCAAAATCGGATTACGTGATGCTGTTGCTATGAATTATGTTTTATGAAATAAAAATAGCGACAGGAGTGCGGCGGCTGCCTTGCTTATTCCGTTATTTCCGCGCCGCCGGTGCGCCGCGCAGCGGCGAGCAGTGTCGAGGACCCATTGTCGCTTCCCCGTCGCAGGTCCAATTTGTTTTCACGGCATCTGCACTGCGCTGAATATGTAAGCGCCGTTGTTGAAATATTGAACTAATTTGCGTGCAAATTAAAAATAAATAGCGGGCCCTGGACGGGCGCTTGGCGTAGCCCGGGGATTGGGGGTAGGGGGAGGGGGTACAGGAGGCGCCAGCGTGGGGAAGGGAAGTTTCCCCCTCTCAGCCTTTCTCTTGTCGTTCTTTGCGTGCATTTACGTAGCAGTGAGTTTCAAGAGGACGTTCGCGCGGGAATGTTAAAGATGGCAAGGAACAAACCAGTTCGTACAACGTAGCGCCGGCACTGTAAATGTAAAATTCACTGTTCCTGGTTGCGGTACTGTGACTTGACACAGTTACGTTAATATTCTTGTTTTTGTACCGTAATTGACAGATGCGACTGTGTTTGTCACTGCTATGCTACAACACAACTACGTAAAAATATCGAGGAATAATTACAATATAGTAATTGTTTTCTCGACGGCTGACCAATAGAACCATTTGTTAACTAAATAACACATTTAATGTTGCGTTTCGTGGAAACACTTGTAGCTGTCTGACAAATGCAGTTACATTACTACCACAGATATTCGCAACCCTGTAACGTAACGCTACTGTGTACATATGTGCATGAGGCCGAAATAAGATGGCTATTTTTCTTTGCGATCGGTCAAGAAATAAAAACCGTAGTGAAAATAGGATTTCTGAGAAAGACAGTGAGTATGTAACCATGCCTAGAACAATGTCTCCCGCCAAGCGTAAAGCTCATCTGTCATTTAATTTCTTCATGCTGAGAAGGGCAATCTAGCCAAAATTCATCGATGAATAAGTAAGGTTCACGGTGAAACTTTGTGAAGTAAAAGCAAAATACGGCAATGGTGCAGGACGTGCAAACGTTCTTTGTGTACCCTTAAGGAAGTGAATGACAACTGATGACTTTGTTCAGCGATTGGATCAGGTGATTCAAGAAAATCGTCGGTTCACAATTTCGAGGTCAGTGCTTTACACCATTGTGAGTGTGGAAGTACTGCAAACTCTATGCGAGATGGCTTCCCAAGATGCTGTTCATTTACCACAAAACACATGAGACGTATTCGCAGTTGCGAGCATGGGCAACCATCAGCTGTATTATGCATCGTATCATATTATAAAACACAGAAGGTTGCTGTTTTTTTAGTGAAATTGTCACAGGGGACGAAACATTGGTTCATTTCGAAAATGTGAAAACAAAATAGCACTCCAAACAGTGCATACATTCTCATTCTCCGATTAGGTCAAAGAAGTGCAAGCGAACTTCCTCTGTCAGAACGAGTGTGGCTATTGTGTTCTGGGACCGAAGACAAGTTTCGTTGGTGGAATTCATAGAACGCCGTGCGACCACTGCTGCAGCCTCATACAGGGTGACTTGTAAACGTCTACGAAGGGCAATTCAGAACAAGCGAAGAGAAATGTTGCCGTCAGGCTGTGTCCTCCTGCATGACAATGCTCGGCCTCAAGCTGTCACAAAGAAGCTCCTGCAGCGTTTTCATGTTGTTTGATCACTCGCCATGCAACCTGGATGTGTCATACTCTGATTTCAGTCTCTTCGCTCACATGAAACGATGGGGTTAAACAAAGAGTTGCAGACCACCGTAGAGAATTGGCTGAAAGTACAGGTGACTGCCTTCTATGACGAGTGTATTGGAAAACTGGTGCCACGCTACAATTAATGTATAAGTCGGAGCAGCTAGTTTGTGGAGAAGTAGCTGGAAGGTGTTGCAAAATGTTGCAAATAAAACATTTTTGATTTTTTACTGTAGTTTCCATTTCACGACTGATCACACCTTGAAGAGAGAGAACCGCTCGTATCTGGGGGTGTGCGTGTGAGTTATTTTCGATTGCACCACCTCTACAAGCAATTTTCACTATACATGCACGGCATAGTTCTAAACGTCGACCGATCTTTATTCTTATTAAATAGCATGATTGACAGTGTTTGCTCTTTTGCCCTTACTGTAATAAGTAACTTGTAAATACATGCAAAATTTTTACTTACTAGCACTATTTTTTATGTAATTATAAGTAAAAACAGCAATATCATTAAGTGAAGAGTGTTTGTGAAAAGGACAACACGAATTTGATTGCAACTAAATGTCCTGTAATTAGGGAAGACAAGCGCAGAAGCTGTCAGTTCGTACGGTAACAGATGAGTCAGTAGAGAATTAACGTCTTCAGATACATTTTACCAGCGACATAATAAGACAATTCGCTAACAACTAACGATACATCATCGTTAAGCATAGTGTGAGGCATGTCGTGATATACATGGTGGAAATGGATAAATCTGTTTTGTAATTTAAACTCTCTATTCTTTATGCCACCAAGAAAAAGGCAGTCAAAAACAGCATCGTTTATTCTGTCAGTGGCGGAAAGAAAGAGGTGTTCAGATGTGAGCAGAAAAAGTAACAGTAACTCTGAAGGAATCTGTCTCCTACAAATTGCATGTCAGATACAGCCAATAATTAGCTGAACAAAACTGAAAAATACACCTAGACATGCAATTAATTGAATATTGAATCAGATTTGGAAATGGCTCATTCTGTTCGGTACAGATGCTGAATTTAAAATCCGTAATCCATCATTTACAAATGAATTACAAAAAAATTCTGTAAAATTTGAATTTCAAGAAGGCAGTTCGCTGTGGGAAAGTAATACGATAATTTGGTGTTAAATCTAAAGTGGCAACTCTAGCGCGTGAAATGTTTACGGAGACATTTCAAAGACTACAAACAAAGAGTGAGAATTTTTACTGAAAAATTGAAGTAATAAAGAGATACCATACTGAGACTGAGAAAAAGTTAGGAGTATACCGAGGTAGACCGCCTGGCGCATGCAGGATGAGCCTTGCTATCCGAAAATCTGACTGTCAGGGAGAAAAATAAATGGATCCCATGGAACAGGTAATCAGTAGAGCGGGTATAAGAACGTAAAAGGGAAAATTTTTTGCTAGTATAAAAATAAACTCTCACTGACACGTTGACCGAATGGAAAAGGCTAAAAATATGAAGGATGTCAAAGACGTATTTCGATAAAAACAGATTTAACAAAATTATATCTATAAAAATATACACAGTTGATAGAGCACCTGCGTAACTAAAAGTATTTATAATAAAAATTGCATATCAAGAACTGTAAGAACCTGCATTAAGCAAGGTAGTGCAAGCACAATACTTGCTTGGAAGTCCATTCTAGCTCTGATTTACGAGTTTCATGAAGTGGAAGTGTTACAAAAAGGAACTACAACCAAAATTTTTAGTCCAGTAATAAGCACGCCTAGAAATTAAGAAGTACCAAGAATTATGTCAAAACATAGAAAGTATAAAAAAACAATAAGGAAAAGTAAAATGACGTACCTTTGGGTATTCACACAGTATGAATGACAGTAGGCTACCAAAACAAAGTATAATGTGAGAAAAATAAGTTAACAAAAACCTGGATCCGATGAGCTAAGACATTTAGAAGCATCCAACATTAATAAAAGAAGTGGAAGTAGTAGTTAAAATGTCTTCAGCAGACAAATGCTAAAATTAGGACTTCAACTTATAAGCATCAAGAGAAAGTTTTTGGTCTGAGCAAAGAAAACAGAAACATGGTGGAAAAATGGTAAGCGTGTTGGAGGAAGAGAAAATACGATACAAATAACAAGGAATTAAAATTGCGAGTGGTCCATAGGTAGCGATGATGATGGTGATTGATGACGTTCGTGCGTCTAGCAGCGTTCACTGTCCTCCCACAGAAACCGGCCAAAGAGAACAGAGTGTACGTTACAGAGCCGCACCAGTAGCTGCGCGTCCATATCTCTGGCGCCGGCGCTTAAAATACACGTTGGATACATTCACCCCCTCCGAATAAATTATACGCGGCCCCCCGTAATGATACTTTACCTTTTATCAGCTTTGCTACTGTGCGGAATATTTCGCCTGCTACAATAGGGCAGTGGCGTGTTTTTACGCATTACGGTGCCCTCGGGCTGTTCTTTGCAGGTGTATTCAGCGGCGGCGGATTTACATGAGAATTGCAAGTAACGCGCACGAGTTGAATTCATGAAACCCGTGGTTTCCCCACACCACCTGATAAAAACACTACACACTGAGCAACGTGACGCGGCGGTTAAGACACTGGACTCGTATGGCTCTATTCCGGAGGATGGCGCTTCGATTTGCGGTCCGGCCATCCAGATCTAGGTTTCCCGTCATTTTCGAAAATAGCTTAAGACTAATGCTGAGACGGTTCATTTGAAAGGATCTGGCTGCTTTTCTTTCCCATGACGAACTTCTGATTAATGTCCAGTGACCCACATCCTAACAACGAAACTGTTTGGGGCAGAAAAATAACCCATCCTCATGAATTTCCAACTTCTGAATAAAATAAAAATTAAAAATGACTGATTAGCTCTGACTCTGGAGATAATATGACGTGTCATTTTTTCCGAATCAACATTTTTAGTTTGGGAGTAATTTTGTTTTTGGAGTTTTCATTCCTGTTATATCACAAAACAACGCATTCTCAGGATTTTGTAGGTTATAAACGCTGTTATTGTTGATGCGTCAGTTGCATATTGTTTGTGTTGTAATTAGTGCAGTGCTCTTGAACAGTAAGAATTGTTAAATCAAAAATGCTGCAGAACACTTTAAATCAGTGAAGATTTTTTGTTACATAGTAAGTGAAATAACATCTTCGTCACATAAACGCAGTCTGGTGCCTCTTGTGAAGACTGCATCTCATCATTGTTTTGGTATGAAGTTAGAAGAGTGGGATAAGTCATAGGATTCTCATACCTGGTTCAACTCTTGTTCTATTATACAAATAGAGTCGCTCGAAAATAAAGAAAAATATATGCGGCTTCTGCTGTTCATATGGCTTGTCGGGAGCCTACAAACCATACATATAACTACTATTTCCGCTTGATTCCAACTTTAGAGGTGGTAAGTGAAAAAGAAATAGTGGTAGTTAAATACCCTAATTTTCCATCAGCTATCTGACTTACTCCACATTCATACAGCCTACCAGTTCCAACTCCGCTCCTAAACTTACAAACTGGTTCAAATAGCTCTGAGCACTATGGGACTTAACATCTGAGATCATCAGTCCCCTAGAACTTAGAACTACTTAAACCTAAATAACCTAAGGACATGACACACATCAATGTCCGATGCAGGATTCGAACCTGTGACCGTAGCGGTCGCGCGGTTCCCGACTGAAGAGCTACAACCGATCGGCCACATCGGCCGACGCTAAACTTAAAACAGTAGGGAGGAAGAACAACCCAACAAGCCTTCTTCATCCGTTGAGTCTGATTTTGGTAAAAAAAAAAAGCTACTTGTGGAATTGCCACTGATGAACATTGAGATTTCATTACCATCTTAATTCTATAATGGAACAAAGATAACAGAGCTGTTGGAATGAAGTAACGTTTGCGGATTACTGCTGCTCTTTGTATAGGGAGGCTCTGAAGTTCAGTGAGAGGAGGCAAGCCAAAATACAATAATCCCATGAAGTCATCAACTAATTCTCTACAGACCCAACCAACTGCCAAGTACTCTTCCATCAATTTAGAACTGTTGGAATGTAACGGTCATTAAAAAAAAGTCTAATAGACTATGCGTTCGCGTATGTAATTAAAATGTATAGCTTTCTTTTAATTCGTTAAAATAGTATACTGTCTTCCACCTATTTTATATCACAAAAATTAGAGCTAATAAATTTTCTTTGCCATATTCGTTTTTTCTCAACCACAAAGTAGTAATGAAGGGAAGGTTTGTTTGGTGGGGGAGGGTGGGGGCAGTGTGACCTTATCGTCGAGGGACATTAAACCGTAATGTTCTGCACCTCCATCTATACTCGGTAAGACGTCTTCAGTGTATGGCGGGGGTAACTTGTGTACCACTGTCGCTAAGCCTCCGTCTTAGCTAGAACATTGCTAATTTCACCATCTTTTCGCGAGGTATTTGAAGGAGGATGGCTATTCCAACAACGTCCGCGCTCTGAATTTTAACGGTGAATCATATTGCGATGAACATCCCCATGACGCTGCCTCGTTTATTAAACGAACCTGTGACGAAATACGCCGCTGTTGTTCGGATCTTCTTCTGTTTCCTGTTTCAATCCAGCATGGTACGGGTCCCACAGTGACGAGCAATACTTCAGTGCCGGTGATCCGACAGTTTTGTATGCTGAATCCTTCGTAGATGGGCTACACTGCTGAAAACTATTCCAGTTTGTCTTCGGTCCCTGCGATTAATTTTATTTGGTCGTTCCAAATCCAAACGCTCCTTACAAATGCGGACAGATAATTAGTGGATATGACTTCCTGCAGTGATTTTTCGGCCATCTTGTGATCAAGCAATAAAACGGGTCTTCGCGCGTACTAGTCTGTATGCGTTCCGTTTGTGTGTGTTCAGAGTCAAGTGGACATCGTCGAAGCGTAAGTACTGAAATGGTCCGTAAGCTGTCAAGACGTACATGGAGACGCATGATCTCCACGTAAGGATGGTATACTAAGTTCGGGATAGACCGAGGCCACAGAAGTCGGGGCTACCGAAATGCGCACACACACAGACGGCGGTAGTACTGCGTACACAAGGTATAAAAGGGCGATGCACTGGCGAAGCTGTCATTTGTACTCTGGTGATTCATGTGAAAAGGTTTACGACGTGGTTATGTCCGCACGACGGGACTTAAGACTTTGAACGCGGAAAGGTAGTTGGAGCTAGGCGAATGGGACATTCCATTTCGGACGTTGTTAGGGACGTCAGTATCCAGAGATCCACAGTGTCAAGAATGTGCCGAGAATACAATGTTCCAGGCATTACCCCTCTGAACGCAGTGGCCGACACTCGCTTAACGACCGAGAGCAGCGGCGTTTGCGCAAAGTTGTCAGTGCTAACAGACAAGCAACACTGCGTGAAATAATCGCAGAAATCAATGTGGAACGTACGAAGACCGTACTCGTATGGACAGTGCTGCGAAATTTGGCGTTTATGGGCATTGGCAGCAGACGATTGACGCGAGGGCCAACAGCACGACAATGCCTGCAGCGCCTCTCCAGTGCTCGTGACCATGTTGGTTGGAGCCAAGAATAACACACAAGATCCAGAATTTGGAGGAGCCTCTGATGCGGATTACGTATCTATTATATCTACATCTTCAAATGCTACTGCAGTAACTGATGGGAGTCGGAGATTTTTGTGGTTTTGATTCGTTGATATGAATATTTATCACCCGGTAACTCTAGGTGGACTTGGAAATACTTAATTACTATTCCGAAGCAGTACATACTGACACATTTTCTGTTGTTATGTTGGATAAAACATTTTGTCCCGTATAGAAACTTTCGCGAACGGGCGGTGTTTGTGGGAAAACAGAGGGACACGTGATGCCAGTCGGAAAGTGCAACGAGAACCGTATATCTATCGTATCGAAATCACACCATTGGTGGAGGATGACACGATGGTCAGTCGCTCCCGATTGGCCCAGAATGCAGAGCTTTGCTTCTTCGGTTTACTTTATCTTATGACTGTTTTTACTGTCTTTCGGTGCCTATGTGTAAAGGGTTAAAATCAGACAGCCAAATGGCGGGAGCGTGACTCCTGAAGCGCGTAACTGTGGATAGCATTTCTCATGTCTTTTGTTTCGTTTTCTGTCGTTCCTCAGTTGCTTCAAAATTCATGGAGGTATGACATGTCTTTGCAGTGGAGTGAAAGACTTCTTTTTGCCATACACATATCACCTCTTGTATTTATGAAGCATCTGCACTGGCTTGTGGTACATGTTTGAACACAATAAATGCATTGTGTAGTCGTTGCAAATATGTTACTATGTTAGGTTTTCTCTTGTTCTTCAGATTAGAAACAACTTTCATAGCACAAGTTTCGTGAGGTTAAATTATCTTTTGTTGTTACTCAGGATTTCCAATGTTGTTAGTCTAATGTGTTCATTCGTTCGCCTTACTCCAGTTGGAAATATGAAAACTGCCCTTCTATCTTTGGTGAAAACTTGCGAAAACATGGACATTAACCATCTAACGTGGGTGGATCAGTGGACATGAACCATCCAACACGGAACAACAAATGAAAATTTCAGAGGAAAACATTTATATACAAAGAGTCCTTGAGAGTCCTTGCAGTGAAAAAGAAATTAATTAATGACCAAATCAATATCAGCAGTAACTACCTGGTCACGTTACCCAACGAAACAATAACAAAGAGAAATGTGAAACATAACTAGAATAAACAATCTCCCACCGCCTCTCTCTCTCTCTCTCTCTCTCTCTCTCTCTCTCTCTCTCTCTCTCTCTCTCTCTCTCTCACCCACACACCAAATGAAAAATATCAAACCACACAAATAGAAGATGAAAGATAAACACACAGTGAAAGTTGGGAACACTACGTACTGTAAACACACAAAAGTTGATCACGCAATGACGCAATGAGTTCAACTGATGTGTTGTTCTCAAGGACCACAGACATGGGCTGTTAACATTGGAAAACGTAAGTAACACCAAAAGATAATTTAACTTTATGAAACGTGCGCTATAAAAGTTGTTTCTAACCTGAAAAACATGAGGAGAACATGACAAAACATCAAACAGAAACATATTTGTAATCACTACACAGTGCATATAATACTACTGAAGATGGTTCATAAATAAAAGATGGGAAACACATATGACAAAAAATAAACTTTTTCATTTAGTTGCAAAGATGGAACATACCTCCATGAACGTTCCTTAGCTCCGTGTATTGTGTGTACTAAATCACTGTAATGATGAACTTCACTTGCAGTACCTGCGATGCGAGCGATGGGTAATGATGATACAATATACGGTTTGACCAATGAGTACAGGAACTTCTCGGACAGGATGTAGGACCTTCACATGAATTTGACGAGCATGTTTCTGAAATGAGTTAATTTAAGAGCAAATTGTCTTATTGTGGACTACTTCCACTTTCCTAGAGAAGAGAATCGTGCTGGAAGGGGAGGAGGGGGGGAAGAAAGAGAGAGAGAGAGAGAGAGAGAGAGAGAGAGAGAGAGAGTGTGAGGGGAGGGGAGGGGCGGGGAGGGGGAGTCAGGGAGATTACGGAACATCCTCCAAGCGAAAGAAACGGTATGGTAGCGGTGGGCAGGGCTCGAGGGGGGTAGAATTAGAGCATTACGTGAGCAGTAGAAAAGCGCACGTAGGGTCTCGCGCGTCGCGTTAACCAACTAGGGGCGAGGAAAATTCTTCTCCTTTTACGACGGCAACGGCAGCAGCAGCAGCAGTAGTAGTAGTAGTGGTGGGGCGCAGTATCGGATACGCCGAGCCGAGTGGAGCGGGAGCGGCGTATAAAACGGGGGGAACCGTGGCGCGCTGCGGTCCGGGGTATTGAATGCGCAGCTGGGGCCGTTTTGTTTATTAGAGAGCCAATTGCCGGGACAAATAAAGCGGCAGGCAGTCAGTCCTCTGCCCTGCTCGGTGCTGGCCGGGGGTTGGGGCAGCGTGGTGGGCGTGACCCGCTGCGGGAAGTCTGCTCAGAGCTGCTCCAGCGTCGCTTGCATCATGACCAAACGATTGTCTCCTAACAGAGCAGACTTTTGCTCCCTCAGTTCGTCCGTCAGATAAGCTGTGTGAGGCGGCAGGAGCTAAGGAAAACTACAACCACTAATTCTGTCTGGATTCTCTCTACTTACTTATTTGTTGTCTGTTTACTCTGATCAGATTAAGAGCTAAATCACTTCGTATTTCAATAATTTAATTATCATATCTAAAATTACGTTCTACAGCAAACATGGTAGCCTATTAGGAAAAAGTATTAAGAAAAATAATTTCTGCGATGACGATGTAGGCCAAAGCAGTGAATTAAAATTTGTACGAACGGAATTCGAACCCAGGTCTTTCCCTTAGTAGGCAGATGCACTATCCTTTACACCACGATTTTTTAGGGCAGTATTTACGCAGTGTTGCGTTTCCTCAACGCAGGAAAACTTCGCATACATGCATAAAACGGTATAATTTCCCAGATGTTTCTACCACAAAGTATAAAATAGAAGCATACCTGTTCAGAAAATTGTCAGCTCAGTCAGCTGACTTATTATTATTATTATTATTATTATTTTGAGCTTTTCCTCATTACAGAGGCTTATCTCCAACATAATAATTTACTTGGAAATTACGAGACAATCAATCAACGTTCTTAAACTATATTCTCAAAATATTCCTCCAGGTGTTTCGATCTTGTGTGTCTTCTTCCTCCGCGCCCATTCTCCTCATTGTGTGCTGTACAGTTTGGAGCCAGGTGGTCACAGGTCGTCTTCTTCTTCTCCCCTCCGGTTCCCACTCCAGTATCAACTTCGGTATTCTGGTTTTCTACATTCGTCGTACATGCCCGTACCACTGTAATTTCTTCCTATCCATTACGTCATATATTCTTTCTTTTATTTCCATTCTCCTTACTACTTCGGTGTTCCTTATCTTTCCTTTCCTGGAGATTCTTGCTGATCTTCTCCAAAAGTCCATCTCCAGAGCTTGTAATTTTTTAATGTGCTTCATGTTAATTGTCCAGGTCTCCGTTCCATACAGAACCACACTCTCTAATATGGATTTGTATATTAATTTTTTAGTTCTGCTCATTACATTCCTGCTCCATAAGACTGAGTTAAGCGTCCCAATGACACTCCGTCCGCTACTAATTCTTTTATTGATTTCTGAGTCTGATTTTCCCTCGATTTCCAAAACGGATCCCAAATAACAGAAAGTGTTTATCTTTTTGATTTTCTTTCCTTCAATGTATAGCTCATCTGAATGATTAGTCAAGTATTCTGTTTTTTGGTAATTAATCTTCAAACCCCAAGTTTTGTATGCTACTGCTAGTTGATTGCACATATAGTTAGCATCCTCCCCATCTTGTGCTACGACTACTTGATCATCAGCAAATAATAAATGATGTAAACTCCATCTCTTATTTCTAATCCCATACTATTACATTTACGAGACCATGTTCTAAGGCTAATATCTACATAGATTTTAAATAATGATGGTGACATGGGACAGCCCTGTAAAAGGCCGCCGGCCGCGGTGGTCTAGCGGTTCTAGGCGCTCAGTCCGGAACCGCGCGACTGCTATGGTCGCAGGTTCGAATCCTGCCTCGGGCATAGATGTGTGTGATGTCCTTAGGTTAGTTAGGTTTAAGTAGTTCTAAGTTCTAGGGAACTGGTGACCACAGATGTTAAGTCCTATAGTGCTCAGAGCCATTTGAACAATTTTTATAAAAGGCCTTTGCTTGTTCTAAATTTCTGTGAAAGTTTATTATCAACTTTCACTTGGCAAATGTTATCTTTATACATCTGTTGTATTATTTTAATCAAGGAAGGGTTTATGTTTGCCATGAGTAGTGCTCTCCAAAGTAAGCTGACTTAAGATACAAATGACTTGGGAATACAAATGACTGATACTCGCAACAGAGATAATCAACGGAATCCGTGAGAACTTACAAAGGAAGAGGGTATCTTCGAGTATTGCAGCATTGCGAGTTTCGTACAGTAAGATTGGAGGAAAATAATTTACGGAGACACGAATGGTACGGTCTGTTGCAGAACTGCAACACAAAGCATTCTCAAATTCTATGCGTGCTTACTGTTTAATAATAATACTGATTAGTACAGTACATTTGAAACCGTGCACTGTATCGTATTTTACGGAGTACAAGACCCACTTCTTTCTGCGAAAAATTACCTTCAAAATTCGGGTGCGTCTTATACTCGAAATTAATATAAAAGTGTCCAGTGTTTGATTCAAAATTTCCGCCAGTCTTAAAAATGGGCAGATGTCCCGTGCCGCGGGAAACCTCTCTATCTGGCAACATTGGCTTCAACTGGCAGCAGCGATGCACCGATGCGACGAACATGTTAGGAGAATCAAAAGCTTGCTAACGCTGTCTCCCACCCGCCCCGCCCTTACAAACCCAGAACACTGTCTAGCCTATGATACGTCATTGCAGTCAACGGTGCCAGCGTACTTGAATTGAAAGTTATTTGTGCAGTCCATTACAATACAATATTTTTGTTAGTAGCTATTTTCCTAATAGAAAAAAAAGGAATGGTATGGTGAAGGCTGCAAATTGACAATTATAGCATATGCAGAACAACACCTAAACAGAGCAGCTGAGCGGAATTTCGACACCCCACCAACAGAGAAACACGTTGGGAGTGTTCACGAAGAAGGGGTTGTTAAAATCTTCAAGTTTGCTTGGCAAGGTAAATAGCTTAAAATGTGTGCATAGCGGTGTAGAATATTTTATGTATTGCTTTCGTTAAACGTTACTTTACTCATGATTTCCCCCTATTGGGTTGCGGACACGGTCATTGTGCTGTATACTACTGAGGAAGAAATTGCAGCTTTGTTGCCGTTATCGTTGTTGTTGAAAACAAGTGTTAAACCTGCTGTTTCTTTTACGTAATAGCCCATATGTCCATACCGAAGATCATAGTGGAGGAGGAGGGGGGGGGACCCGAAACCAATAAAGAATGATATAAATGCAGGTTGTTGTATTTATTTTCCCTATGGCTACTTTACTCGTGGGAGGAATACTGAGCACGCAGTAAGAGCGTACATATTTCATAAAAGGCATTGCACCGGCTCATGCCAATATTGTACAAATAGAATGAACAATTACCTCTGTGTATAGCATCAAGACAATTAGACAGCGTATGTCCGTTATGCAGTTCAATTTTTTTGTTTGTTTCAGAGTAGCATACGCCAGCCCCTACTCCTACATGGACGAATTAATGTTAATTATGCATTTACTATGTCCAAAAATTGACGCCTCTCTTTCTTTCTTTACAGGTATGTTCATTAGAGCTACATGTTACTACTGATAATAGGCGGTAAGTTCATACCTATAACACTTGAATTTTTCGTTTGAAATTAATTTCTGTGGACCATGAGTTACATTAACTATTCAGCTTCCTATACAGTTAAATGTGAAATGCAATGTTCACGTGTCTTGATAGATATCCTGAACACTTAATGTATAGATTTTTCTTCTCATTGCAAACTGATCTTGGAGGAACACAGAATGGTAATTTATTTTAAGCTTACAGAACATTTTTGGCTAACTGTAATCTGGTGTAGTGAACACAAAGTACGTGTGCAACGCTCGCACTTTTCACCTCATAGAATTACGGGAACTGGGTCTTCATTTAGGGGAAGCCGTTGACTCGACGTATTTGATCTCGTCATATTAAGATTACACTTATTCAACTTAGTGGACGGACGAGTGCGGCTCGGAGAGGAAAGTGCTCTCTCTTCCTATAATGTAACACAATTTTAAATTCTACTTGAAAATTTCTTAGAAATTTGTGGTACGTCCTATGGGACTAAACTGCTGAGGTAGTCGCTTTCTAGCCTTACACACTATTTAATCTAACTTAACTTACGCTAAAGGCAACAAACACACCCATGCCCGAGGGAGGACTCGAACCTCTGACGGGGGGAGCCGCGCGAACCGTGGCAAGGCGCCCCAGTCCACGCGGCTTACCCTCGCGGTAAAATCTACTTGGGAAAGTGATAGTGTCGTGCAGTGTGAGACACCGCATTGACGATCAACAGTCGTATTGTATTAAGAATTAATTCGAAATTTGCGATTATGTTTCCGCATCAGCTGTAAAAAATTTTTTTAGAACAAATGAAAATTTTATGGCTGATCGAGACTCGAACCCGTGTTTTCCTCTTTTCGCGAGCGGTGGCAATAAGCACTTGGGCTGTCCGAGCACGCTTCCAGAGCGGCTCAAATCTCCACTTGTCCTGGTGTCTTCACTCCCTCGTACATGCACATATTACCGAGATTCCTACAATATATTGTAGATAATACGAAAGAAGTTGTGCAGAACGTAGCAGGAGATTAAACTTCGAAAAGCAGAGATTCTTGTCGCAGAACACAAGCAGGAAAGTCTCCTCTGTAACGTGCACTCTCATTTGGTCGACTTCCCTTTGTCGAAGGAGGTTTAATTACTAATTCTCCCATCTCGTTTGCTGCTCACTTTCCAGTTCACTACCTACTGCATTGTACCGTTGCCATTCGTCAGAGATTTTTCAGTCGTCCTTGATCAGTTTGCTGCTCTTTTCACACAACGCACTGCTTACTCGAAACATCTTTTTCAGTAAAGAAGTGTCGGTATGATGCAAAGAGGCTGTTTCATCTGTAAATTTTGCGTAAATTAGATATATTAGGGAGAAAAGTATTTTATATGAATTTTCCAAACTATATTAGAGTGAAATATTTTCTGCAGTGCTGTGCAATGTTCCGAGAAAGCTTTAATGGGAGTAACTATATCATAGTCTTTCTGGAATTTTATTTTTGCGAAGCATTACTACAATTGTACCTAAAGGAATATTTCTCCGTCGCATTGTGAGTTTAACCCCTGACACTTTATGCCTCTCTTGACGCTAGTAGCGGACATACCTGCAGCATATTTTAGAAACGCCGTATCGGACTGTGTCTGTGTGGGCGACAGGATTAGTGGCCTAGTTGATTGACGGCTAGAGTGATGGATGGGGTCATTATGGGGCGACACGGACGCACACCATTTACTGTTACAGCTAGCGCGGAGGGCAGTCGGAAGGATAAGGAACAGCAGCGCCCTTGCTCTGGATATGTCGCAATATGCAGGAAAAAAGACAATACGTCACTTCAGGTAAAACAGTGTCTGATTTGCCTGAGCAGATGGAGGATAGAGTTTGCGCTGCTACCAGAAAAGGACACGTTTATTGACACCGTGATTCAGCTCGTAGTCACTATGCTTGACATGTGCTTACCTTCTTAAGTCATAAAAAATGTGAAATTTCAAGATGTACCTCCTAGTCAGGTTCGGAGTGTGTTAGTATTTATGTGGATTCGAGTACGTACTGCCGTGGTAATTAATCGGTGCATCGACTGTGGGCAAGTTAGAGCTGTTTAGACACTGTCCAGTCACGTTACTGTGACCTCCACCTTTTTCGACGTCGACATGCAATAACTACTCAACAGACGGCAGGAGGCACCACTAGCAGTGGAGGGTATATAAAGCTTGACGGGGGGACGTGGAAAACAGCACATTCGTTCTCGTAATGCGGAAAGGGAGCGATTTATCTAACGTCCAAAAGTGCGTCTTCATTGACTTTCGGTGCCAATGGCTCTGAGCACTATGGGACTTAACATCTGTGGTCATCAGTCCCCTAGAACTTAGAACTACTTAAACCTAACTAACCTAAGGACACCACACACATCCATGTCCGAGGCAGGATTCGAACCTGCGACCGGAGCAGTCTCGCGGTTCCGGACTGAGCGCCTAGAACCGCTAGACCACCGCGGCCGGCTTGACTTTCGGTCCAATAGTGGAAGCATTTCCGGAAAAGCTAAGTTCCTAAGCTGTTCACCTGCCGCCGTAGTTCAAATATGCCGTGCATAGCAAAATGGCGCTATCGAACAGTCTCCGAGGCAACTGTGGTGCGCTGGTCCCGGCGGAGGTTCGAGTCATCCCTCGGTCATGGATGAGTGTGTTTGTCCTTAGGGTAATTTAGGTTAAGTAGTGTGTAAGCTTAGGGACTGATGACGTTAGCAGTTAAGTCCCATAAGATTTCACACACAACTGTGGTGCACCGCGTGCCATAGCTGACAGGGGTGAACGACGACGGCTGCGGAGACGCATACGGGCGAACAGACGAGCAACTGTTGAGCAGCTGCCTGCCCAGGTGAACAGAGGGCTACCAACTTCGTCTCCTCAACGGCCGTCCAACGAACGGTACTGCGTTCGTGTTTCTGCATCTGGCGCCCATGCTCCCATGCTGATAGCTGTTCATAGACGACGAAAGCGGAGTTTGCACGCCAATACCGCAACTGGACGTCCACTGAGTGGATGTAGATGGACTTCGAAATGAATCACGTTTTATACTGCGTAAGACAAATGACCGTTGGCGTGTACATCCTGAAACGTCTGAAAGCAAATACCATGCAACAATCGTCTGAAGGGTCCAGTCCAGAGAAGGGAGAGTTACAGTCTGGGGAATGTTTATGTGGCATTGCTTTGGTAATCTCGTCATTTTGGAAGGTACAGTGGATCAACACAAGCATGGTTTTATGCTTGGGACCATGTCCACCCTTCTTTGCAGTTTATTTTTCCTCTGCACGATGGAACCTACCAGCAGGACAATGCATCGTGTCACACAGCTCACAGTGTACGTGCATAGTTCGCAGAGCATCAGGATGAGTTTACGCTACTTCCGTGGCCACCAAACGCCTCTGATTTAAATCCATTTGGGAATCAGTGGTACCAACCCCATCGGACTGTACAAGCCATGAATTCTCAACTGGGAAAGCTTGTGCAGCGGGTCACGACAGTGGAGTCGACATGGCTCCACGTAGCTGTCGGTACCTTGCAGAATCTCATTGACACTGTTTCTGCACGTCTCGCAGCGGTGTGCACTGTAAAACATGTTTGTTGAGACTTTCGACAAGTGGTCACATTAAAATGCCTGGACACGTAGTTTGCCGTTCTTGTCTGATTAGCACTCGGGACAAAAAATTATTCACGCGCGGGAAACATCACACAAATACTGCGTAACACTGCCATGATAATAGCCTCATTTCTGAGAGGAATAGTTGGAAAGTTCCGTCAGTAAGCATTCCAGCTGAAGCCAGTCGTAGATTGTTAGATTCCACAGTGCTACCAGATTGCGAGGATATATATTTATATGTTTCATCCCCTATGGCCAATAGAGCCAGACGATTCCTATGGCTTAAAAATGAGTGGTTTAGCGGGCCAGTCGAGGTGCGATACAGTGGCCGACTGTCCGTAAAATTAAGAACGTTTCCTTGGAGCCCTGTGAACACAGTGGTTGTCATTATCTTGGAAGACGGGAGTTTCCACAACCAAACTTACGAAGATGTAGAAGAAAAGGCGACACTTGCTCAGGGAGAATATGTAAACAGACATCCTTTTTTGTGTTCGCGTTAAGCTGAGTGAGTGGACCAACGCCATGCCACCAAAAAACGATTCCCAAAGCAGCACAGAATTATTACTGGTCTGAACTGCACACTCGCCACACTGCAGTTTTAATGCCTCACTGCGCCAATGGCGCACTCTATGCATTGCATCGTGTGAAAAGCAAATCCGCGAGTCGCCCCATCGCCCAAACCTTCCTGTAGCCAACTACCGTCCAGTTTCGGTGTTTTTGTGGTGCACTGAAGACTGCCACCTTTGTGCTGCTCTGAGCATGGCCTTTCGCGAGGCACACAACTCCAGAGTCTATTTCACACAGTTTACTATTCCGAAGAGCCGCGAATACCCATACTTCATTCATCCAGTATTTGAAAAAAAAAAAAAAGCGCTTCGTGACTTCAAACAAACTTTACAGATAATGTTAAACCATTATGAAACTTTTCTCGATTTTAACCCCTCGCAAAATGATGAATGGAAAAAGTTTATCGCTTACTAAATTTTCAGTGGTCGTACAGTAAAAGTGCCGCACGGAGCATGACATTTTAATTTATCACTTCTTTAACACCCTATTCGCAACAGATTCCGCAAACAGTAGTCAAACCACTATATATGCCTGCAAAATTATGTCATTTTACAGCAAATAGTTCAGGAGATTCGACGCAAAAAACATTGAGCTGCATGAAAATGGAACTGCAGGACGAAATTCGCTACATATACAAGTGAAATATGTCATCGCCTGTATGCAACTAGGGGTATTCATTTCATTGTAATTCCGTCAACAAACATTGTGCAGTGACTTTTTCAACAAACTGGTCTCTCTGTGAGCGAAATCTGTTCGTCGCCACGGTCAATATGTTGTTGAATAACTATATAGACATGAAGAATGAAGATGTAGAACATTAATAATTTGTATTTAAAAAGCTTTGAATTTTCGAGTAAAAAAATTCGGCGGCATTATTTTTCAGCACGACCTCGCATTTTGTCGGGTGAGCTCATGAGGACTGGCGGTTATGCACGGAATGTGAACTGAACCTTACAGTCGACACGCTCGACTGAAAGATTAGTCCTTACACTCGGTAGATCTGGGAGAGATTGTTGCTTCTAGAGCTAAGAGTACTTCGAGAAGAATCGCTAGTTGTTATTGCCGGGAAGGGAAAGGATCTTTCCACGCCCCTAGGACGTCAACACGACACAAGCGACGCTTTGCAAACGTTGAGAGCCTAACGACGTTGGCGTTATATCCTAGTGTTTGCACTGTTATAAATGATAGTGTTGCAAGTCTTCAGCATAGTAAATTTATGGAATGACGATGTTCTGTTGGAGACAGAGGGGCGGGGGGGGGGGGGGGGGTGCGGCACCAAATGCCGTTTGGGTGAACAGAATATCATTTCTCGCTTGTGGATGCTCTTTCAACCAATGGACGGTAAATAATAATAATAATAATAATAATAATAATAATAGGACCAAGTAGTCCACGACCAGCTGTACCGAGAGATGAGCGCTGCGGTTTAATCACCAGCTGTCGGAATAGGTGGGAGAATATCATTCAACGCTAGCGTGGTTTCAAACAGCAACGAGACGCAGATTGTCATTCTTAGCTGTGCACGGGCATCCTTGTGAGAGTGGCTTTAAAACACACAGACGGGAAGACGCTGGTTTGAGGAAGATGGTGAATAAAGGCAAGTGTTTTTCTGGCTCTTCGCAAGTTATCCTTTGACATTTTTATCGCTATATTTGTGCCTGTCGATTCTTTCCTTTCACAGGTGTAGGTGACATGATCATTCATAACATAGTGCCAATCGACACCGTTCGGAAATTGAATCTTATTCGAGAAAGAACTTTAAATCCTCCGTCAACCATCGCATTTGGGTTTTCTGTGATTTTACTACATCAGTTCAGGTGATGGCTGGAGTGCACCATTGGAGAAGGCAGGACCGAATTTCCGCCTCACCCTCGTCCACCCGAGCTCTGCTGTCTCCAGCGAATTCGTCGACGTTAAACCTTACCGTTCCTTCCTTCGCTCCCATAGAGCTCATTTGGAGCGAATCATGCAGCAAGGCGAAGGGATATCACTGTAGGGCGTTCTAGCCGGAATTTAATCCTATTGAAATCGTCAGGGATTCCCTTGAAAGACGAACTGCAGCTAGACCAGCAGCACTACTTTCCCAGAGCCCGAAGACTGCTCTGCTTTCATTCAGGAATTATAGTAATTCAACTCCATTCCTGCCACGCGTATGCGAAGCAGTACTGGTCGTTCGCTATGACTAAAATAATGTTAGCAGGCTGTAACTATTTTGCTTCATTCGTTTATAAGCTAGTTCACTGATGCAGAATGAAAACATGAATTAACGAGTCCCTACGTACTACATTTCCGTGTATTTAAAAAGTCATTATTTTGAGAATAGTTGAATATGTGTTGTACCCAACAGTTCATACATCCACACAATTTGAGGCCAGAAACATAATGGAAATAATACAGTGCAGCAGACGAAACTATCTAATTTTCCGCTATCGTACGCAGTACATATAGCCTTTTGTTTTAGTAACTAAGCCTGTCGCTATTGTGTGTTCTTGTTAACCTAAATAATTTTTTCGAAAAGAGAGGTGATACAGGCTTAATTATAAATACCTTGATAATTTCCTTCTCAAATTTATCAGGCGCTCTGAAGAAGCAGACGTTGTGTGCAGTTACCATTCTTCGTGCGATTATTTCCATGCTTTTATGGCAGTTACTCAAATCTGAACAATCATAAGGAGAAATAGCGGCAGAACTTCGGATAATCTCATTTTCTGCTATGCTTCAAAATTGAAAAACATTTTATTCCTCTCCATACAGTTTCGGGCTAAGGATATTATTAGCGACTTAGCAACAGCTTAGCGGAAAGTTTATGTCCTTGCGCGTAGCAAGATATTATGGAGCGAAATTTTTGTCGTTGCGTGACAGGTTGCGATACTGTTTCGTGAACAATAAATAACTGCAGTGGGGGTCAGATTGCTCTGCGTCAGAACCTTGGCTGCTTGACCGAAGTTTGATTTAGAACACAGCAGAGTTCAAATATGCGGGAAAAATGGGAATTCACTGTTGTTAATAACACAACGTAACAAGAAGCACGTACAGAATAGTGCGTTTGTTTCTTGTATATTTTTTTGTCCGGTTCGGCTCAACCATATGAGCCAAAACAAGTCGGTTATGGAACGACACGCTGAGTCATTCACAGAATGGTGGTTATAAAACACACAATAAATCAATAAATAAAGTACGAAACGAAGAGTTCAGCAGTAGTGTATACGAATAAGTAATATATTACAACAGAAGGTTCTAAACATGCTGCGTGGTGTCTGTTTGTTCTATATCGTGTCTCCCTACCACTTTCGCGCAACGACGCTCTGAGCGTGTTTTTTAGGGAACTGACTAGTTTGAACCTGGGACCTGTTGCTGGTAAGGAGACGCCAGACCACACATGACATGTAGAATTCAGAAGAGTTCAGTGAGACTAGCGATGATATAACCAAATACTTAATGATTTCAGCGTCAGCTCCACTGCACTCCCTGTAAAAGAATCTTAATACTAACTAAATTTAGTGGAAGGGGTTAAAGGCTTTCCTATTTTTAGTTAGCTGGTAAAATAACGTCGAAAAAGCAGTTAAGTTTACCAGTGGAAATTTTATTCTACTCACAAAACATTGTTTATAAATTGCACTATTGAAAAAAGGAAATGTTTTAATACAGGATGGTAAAAACCAACTGCGTTTAACAAAAATGTGAACGAATATTCCCTGAATGGGTTTCCAAGTTCTACAATGGATCGAAGGATGACCTATGCCGTATCACATCTATAATCTAGGTTTAAATTAAGTTTCACAAAATAGAGAACTATCAAAATGGTCTACAGTGACCCTCAATTACCTTTAATTACTTATCCAACTAGTCGTAAATTACAGTGGCTGATGTGGCTTCTCAATAACTATATAACAGAAAAATCATCGCGTTTCAGATTTTTACTTCAAGTGGCAAATGTGAACACCATGAGCTTTAATTGACGATCGACACTAGTATTACGCAAAAAAGGGGATGTAACAGATGAGACTTCTACAGTTCTGAGTGAAGCTTTATGCGCTGTTACGCGGCATCGCATGCATTCATTACCTTGTCGGTGTTCGTCAGGGGGCGGCGGACAGCACAGCTCCGCTCACCTCGCCGTCTCAGAAGCAACTCTCACCTAACTTCTCCTTACTACAACTTACCGAAGTTAGTTTTTTTTTTAAACTATCTGGCTGTGTTCTGACCAATCAGGTTCTCAATGTTAACCTTAAGCTCCGCCTACAAAAATTCTGTCTATCCAATGAGAAACGTTATACTTTACGTGGTGGAGCAATGTTTTTAAAGTTTGCAATGTAACAGACGCAAAAAAGTCTCACGCTAAAACTTGCAGCTGGTGTGGTCCTTTTAGTGTTATCGTAAAATCTATACTGTTCTTCTGGAGGGCTCTCTCTTTTAACATGGGCTGGGGGTGGTCCTAACGTAACAGAGACGCGAAAAAGTCTCACGCTAAAAACTTGCGGGTGGTGTAGTCGTAGCGGTTAGCTGGCGACGTGGGTGTCCGTCCCTTATCGTAGGGCCTTCTCGCTTAACACGGTTCTGTTCTCGGCTTCTGTTCTCATTTCTCCCCTCGGAACTGCGTCTGTCTCACGGTGGGAAGGTATGACATGCATTTAGGCATTCTTGTGTTAGTCTGTGGTATTCCATTTGCTCACTCGTTACTCGTATTACTTTGGTTAATTTAATGTCACGATTTATTCGGAGCTATGTGACATACTACTGGATTTGCTTATCATGTCAGGGTTTTCATGGAAGGTGTTGCATTTGCCTGACACCTTACAAGGTTCTTAACTATGAGGTGGTACCAAAAGTACCCGAAATTTGAATTTCGAGCCCAAATGGTTAGAAGTACATTGAAATACCGTTAGGTTTCTCATCATACGTCCTTCTTGATCATTGTGGTAAGTGGCTGGGAGCTATGTGGTTTGGTAGGTCGACGGTGAACATATTTTCATTTTCGTGTTTCCGTGAGTCTGCGGTTTTAAGACTGTACACGATTTCGAGCATCATTTGGAGGAGTGTCAATTGTTTTTGTAACCCATTTTATTTCGTTCTTTTAGACAAAACATTTCATAGGTTTTGAATTTTTAAACTTTCAAGTTTTTGACGACACTTACTTTTTTATTTGTAAAGTAGCTTGACCTTGAAGCGATGAACTTTTGGCACACAGTTTACATAGTTTCAAACAATTAATTAAATCAGTTTCATTAACTAATTGATATCTAGGCCTCACGCTGGTCAGTTTCATAACCTATTTGTGCATTTCCCTCTCTTTGTCTCTGGTCAAAGAAAACCATCGTAACGACCGATAGAGCGGTGTGCATACCACGCGCCCCTCGTACCGGCATCGTCATCTGAGGATGACACGGCGGTCGGTTGGTCTCCATGGGCCACTTGTGACCTAAAGACAGAGTGCTTGCTTGTGCTTGCTTGCTCTCTTTGTATGGCTGTGAAAAATCTATCAAAAATCCCTTGTGTAGTTTCTAGGGAGTCTCGTTATCGTTCCACTTAAACATTTGACCAAGAAGTGTGCAGATTTCAATCTTACCAACTAAATGGCACTTTCCTCATAATCTTCCATAAATATATTAGCAATAATAGGTGACAGAGGGCTCCCCATCGAAACTCTGTTCGTAGAAATGGTCATTGATTAAAAAGTAAGTGAAGTCAACACATTTCAAAATAAGTAAGATCTCTCGTTGCATTTGTGCCTGTCGATATATTCGTGCAGTCGTGGACTGTGGGTCTGGTCGCGGCGGAGGTTCGAGTCCTCCCTCGGGCATGGGTATGTGTGTGTTTGTCCTTAGGATAATTTAAGTTAAGTAGTGTGTAAGCTTAGGGACTAATGACCTTAGCAGTTGAGTCCCATAAAGATTTCACACATTTGATATATTCGTCCGTTGCCGAAGACGTCACCCATTTGCATTCCCGTAAGTTTTTTGAAGATTTTGTACTCCGACGAGAAACTCAAGCTTGAGAAAGATTTCGCAATACTGAAGAATACCGAAGAATACAGACGAAAATGACGTAACCTTTTCTTTGACTTAAGTATATCAAGTTGGACCAAGCTCGCAGCAGGTTACTAATCCTCAACGACATTGTTTGAATATTTTTGGATACTACCTCGTACTTAGTGAAACCCCTGTGCAAAATAAAAGGAATGTAGTTCAAGGAAGCTTTTAAGTTCGATTTGATTCTCGGAAATTATTTGCTTTCAATTTTTAGTTTTTGCTTGGAAACCAATGGCAAAAGAAAGTGCGTGACAGTGCGTACGTTTCTGTGAAATAGTCGAGGAAGTGTTAGCCAATTAGAAACAGTTTTTAGTTACAGTGTTCACCGAGTGACTATTGCTGTCTCTTCCTATAATCGTGTGTTATAAAGCACGGGCCCCCTCTAGGGGTTTGTTTAGAGGCAGGACAGGGATGGTAGCCACCTTCACAGACTGGGACGGAGCGATTCGCGTGTTCTACATTCCAGAAGCTAATGCCGGATTTCCGCCATGGTGTTGGCATCCCGCCTTGGCTTGGACCGTGGGTGTGGAAGCGCTTATTGGAAGCGCGTACCGGAAAATTGAGCTACACCGCGCCGGCCCGCGTCTGGGGACACGGCAGCGCAGTAATTTGTCCGCACCGACGTCGGCCGGGCGCACACAGCCGGCGAATTATCGACAGGTGCCTCCTGTCAGAGGTCCAGTGTCGAGGCGATTAGACACAAGTTTCGGCCACGCTGATTTCAGACCGACAGGTCCAGGTAGAATATGATTAAGTAGGAGAATTTACAGACTGTCCATCTTAGTCTTTCTATAGTTTTACGATTTGGAGATACGGTAGTGTCTGGACATAAATTCCCTAAAGCAATTTAAGTAGTACACACTGATGAGCCATCCTGAGGTAGGTTTTCCGTGATTTCCGTAAATCGCTCCAGGCAAATGCCGGAATGGTTCCTTTGAAAGGACAAGGCCTACTGCCTTCCCTAATCCGACGAGACCGATGACCTCGCTGTTTGGTCTCTTTCCCCCAAATATTCCAATCCAATCCACTGATGTGCCAAAGCATCATAACCACCTGATAGCAGCGATTCTCACAAATCTATGTGAAATCTTATGGGACCCAACTGCTAAGGTCATCAGTCCCTAAGCTTACACACTACTTAAACTAAATTATCCTAAGGACAAGCGCACGCGCGCACGCACACGCCCGAGGGAGGACTCGAACCTCCGCCGGGACCAGCCGCACAGTCCGTGACTGCAGCGCCTCAGACCGCTCGGCTGATTGCAGCCACTGTGCATGATTGCAGCCACTGTGCATGATTGCAGCCACTGTGCATGAATGCAGCCACTGTGCACGATTGCAGCCACTGTGCATGAATGCAGCCACTGTGCACGATTGGTGACAGCGATGGTCCCGAGAATGTACGATCGCTAGAAGACCGGGCCCCAGACGGGCGCATGACATTACCAGGAGGGTTGGGTTGTTTTGGGGAAGGAGACCAGACAGCGAGGTCATCGGTCTCATCGGATTAGGGAAGGACGGGGAAGGAAGTCGGCCGTGCCCTTTCAAAGGAACCATCCCGGCCTTTGCCTGGAGCGATTTAGGGAAATCACGGAAAACCTAAATCAGGATAGCCGGACGTGGGATTGAACTGTCGTCCTCCCGAATGCGAGTCCAGTGTCTAACCACTCCGCCACCTCGCTCGGTTTACCGGGAGGGGAAAACTATCGTGTTCAGCTATGGCTCCGGCGCGTCGTACTGCATCTGCAGCAGCAGTTGGCACCATAGTACACAATGAGCTGTTAAAATCGGTTAGTTCAATGACAACTTAGAGAGAGATCCCCAGTAGCGTGCATTTCACTGAACCCAGACCACCGCCATTTGCTATTTCATTGGTGTCCAGCGAGAGCTCATTTGAGGGCAGAACTGTTGGGTTTTCTTATGAAAACTGGTTCTGTCTCGGTCCCAGTGATGCCTCTACGTGGTTTGGGAGAAGGCTAGTTGAGGGTCTGCAATCAACTTGTCTTCATCCTAGACACAGTGGACCTATTGGCTAAAATGGCTCTGAGCACTATGGGACTCAACAACTGAGGTCATCAGTCCTCTTGAACTTAGAACTACTGAAACCTAACCAACCTAAGGACATCACACACATCCATGCCCGAGGCAGGATTCGAACCTGCGACCGTAGCGGTCGCCCGGTTCCAGACTGAAGCGCCTAGAACCGCTCGGCCACTCCGGCCAGCACACTGGACCTATTCCTGGAGTCCTAGTCTGGGGTCCGTTTTCTTAAGATTTCTCGTGGTTATCCCACGCACGCTAAGTGCAAATTTGTCCATCAGTCTGGTGATAGTACATTGTGCTGCTACACATGAACAGCTTTCCCGGTGGTGTCTACCAACAGGATAACTCTCGTCCACATATCGCTGTTGTAACACAACTTGCTGTACAAAGTATCAACACACTTTTTCTTGGCCTGATCGATGATCAGATCTTTCTCAAATGGAGCACATATGGGACATTGTCGGACGACAACTCCAGCCCATCCACTACCAATATCAACCGTCCGTGTGTTGACCGACTAAGTGCAACTGGCATGGAGCTCCATCCGACGAACTGACATACGTCACCTGTACACGGCAACACATGCACGTTTGCATTCTTGCCCTCCACATTCTGGCGGCTACACTTGTTATTAATGTACCAGCATTTCGCGTCTGCCATGGCGTATCTCGCACTTACATTAACCAGTGGTCTTGCAGTGTTAATCACTTAAATATGTTATGCAAACAAATGTATTCTTAAGATTTCATTACTCTACATTAAATATTTTTAGATGTTGCGAGCCGGCCGCTGTGGCCGAGCGGTTCTGGGCGCTTCAGTCTGGAACCGCGCGACCGCTACGGTCGCAGGTTCGAATCCTGCCTCGGGCATGGATGTGTGTGATGTCCTTAGGTTAGTTCGGTTCAAGTAGTTTTAAGTCTAGGGCACTGATGACGTCATCTACATCCATACGCCGCAAACCACCTTACGGTGTGTGGCGGAGGGTACCTAGAATACATCTATCAGTTCTCCCTTCTATTCCAGTCTCGTATTGTTCGCGGGAAGGACTGTCGGTATGCCCCTGTGTGGGCTTTAATCTCTGATTTTTGTCTTCATGATCTCTTCGCGAGATACACGTAAGAGGGAGCGATATACTGCTTGACTCCTCGGTGAAGGTATGTTCTCGAAACTTCAACTAAAGCCCGTACCGAGCTACTGAGCGTCTCTCCTGCAGAGTCTTCCACTCGAGTTTGTCTATCATCTCCGTAACGCTTTCGCGATTGCTAAATGATCCTGTAACGAAGCGCGCTGCTCTCCGTCGGATCTTCTCTCTCTCTCTCTCGCTCTCTCTCTCTCTCTCTCTCTTCTATCAATCCTGTCTGGTACGGATCCCACACTGCTGAGCAGTATTCAAGCAGTGGGCGAACAAGTGCACTGTAACCTACTTCCTTTGTTTTTGGATTGCGTTTCCTTAGGATTCTTCCCATGAATCTCAGTCTGGCATCTGCTTTGCCGACGATCAACTTTATATGATCATTCCATTTCAAATCAGTCCTAATGCGTACTCCCAGATAATTTATGGAATTAACTGATTCCACTTGCTGACCTGCTATATTGTAGCTAAATGACAAGGGATGTTTCTTTCTATGTGTTCACAGCACATTACACTTGTCTACATTGAGATTCAATTGCTATTCCCTGCACCATGCGTCAATTCGCTGCAGATCCTCCTGCATTTCAGTACAATTTTCCATTGTTAAAACCTCTCGATATACCACAGCATCATCCGCAAAAAGCCTCAGTGAACTTCGGATGTCATCCAGAAGGTCATTTATGTATATTGCGAATAGCAACGGTCCTACGACACTCCCCTGCGGCACACCTGAAATCACTCTTACTTCGGAAGACTTCTCTCCATTGAGAATGACATGCTGCGTTCTGTTATCTGGGAACTCTTCAATCCAATCATACAATTGGTCTGACAGTCCACCTCAGATCTTAAGTCCCATAGTGCTCAGAGCCATTTGAACCATTTTTAGGTGTTGCGATCTTTATCCGTGAGTGCATTTGTGACAGTAGTAACAGCACGTGTTGGTGGAAAAGCGACAGTAAAGACAGTAAAGTTTGTTGTGATCACCGTATGCTCTCCAGCTTGATGCTGAGAATGCAGACTGTAAGTGGTAACTGCATTAGCTGTCACTACAGTCAAGCTGATTTCGGCAGGCAGAGCGGGAGTGGAGCAACTGCTTGTCAGGAAACAGCTGACCTGCCCGGCGAGTACAGTACGTTACAGCGCGGAGAGGGGCGCCGGTGGCGGGCTGGTGTTGACGCTGGGCTAATTGCGAGTTTTAATTACGTGTCGCCGGGACAGCGGAGCCGGCGCACAGCCAGCGCCGGCGCTTTCTTGCGTTTACCCCGGACATAATTACGGCCAGTCGCGTCGCTGGGCGAGCGCGCAAATTTCCGGCGGGCTACGCGCCGTCAACAATGTTTCCCAAAGAGTTGAAATCACAGCCGTTAGGGATTTTCCCCGCCCGTATCGATCCCGTGTCCCTGTCGTCAACACGGAGCACACTTCCCACTCCGCTTGCTGTTAACAACCATTGTCTCTTAGGTCTGATTGTAGCGTGTCCGAGCAATGCATCATAATAATACTGCTGTGGCGTAATTACTCTTTTTGTCCAAATCTTCAACGTTTTCGTAGTTTTTGTGCGGTAAACGTCGCTCATTATGGCTACTTTTGCTCGCTAAATAGTTTTTCGTAGCTGAAAGTGTTCACCAAGAATTATCACGACAGGTGAATGCAGCTTACTCTCCTCGTTGGCACAGACGATTATTTGCGGAAACTCTTACTTAAAACAAAATAAAAAATTATCGATGTAACTCTACCATCTCTGTTAGCAAGCGGCCGCTACGACTGTAGGACTTCCGAAGAGTACCCTCCAGTTAGAAGTAAACTATGGGCTACTGGTATATTGTGCGATGTGTTGAAGGCCATTGGCTGTGTACATCACAATATATTTTTAAGTAAATTAGATTATTACGGTGTAACAAGAAATAGGGCAAAATGGTTTGCATTCTATCTCTCTGTCAAGAAATAAACTTTCTCAGTAACAAAGAGGCCTGTAATAATGTGTTATCCATCAGGGAGCTAATTACTTGCGATGTCCCACAGGGTTTCATCTTGGGGCGGCTAATTTGTCTTGTGAATTTTTATGACCTTTCATCAGTAACATAATTGTCCGCCTCCGGTAGCTGAGTGGTCAGCACGATAGAATGTCAATCCTAAGGGCCCGGGTTCGATTCCCGGCTGGTTCGGAGATTTTCTTCGCTCAGGGACTGGGTTTTGTGTTGTCCTAATAATAATAATAATCATCATCATCATCATCATCATTTCATCCCCATCGACGCCCAAGTCGCCGAAGTGGCGTCAAATCGAAAGACTTGCACCCGGCGAATGGTTACCCGACGGGAGGCCCTAGTCACACGACATTTTTTTTAGTAACATAAGTAGATGTTAAATTTCTTTTATTCGCAGGTGATGAAAAAATTACAATCAATTAAAACTGAAGTCTAGATTTAGAAAGACTGGTAAATCAAAAGTAAGTGGTTCCCAGCCAGATGTTGCCACTAGACTTTGAAATTACGTACATACTATATGCAGTTCAAAATTTGTTATAGGTTAGTGTTGCCTCCAGGATAATGGCGATTTCCGATCCGTAGTATTTTGGAGCACACAGTTTTTCATACTAATTTTCCATTCAGTTGTGTTAGTTGTTTGTTTTACTTGCTGTTAGTTTCGAGCCCTTTTATGACTTTATAATCAGGCAGGGAGCCACAGTTATCAAAATAAAACGCCGCACACGCTAATACATCGTGTTGCAGAACCACAGTGGCGGTGCGGTTAGAGGCGCCATGTCACTGGCTGCGCTGCCCCTCCCATCGGAAGTTCGAGTCCTCTCTCGGGCATGGGAGGAACATGCATTATTGGTCCAGCGACAACCCACGATGGTTTAGACAGATGGAACATCAGCATCGATGGAGAGTTGACGTCTGGTGTGGGATGCTTGGTACTAAAATTATTGGCCCTTATTTCATCAATGGTAGTCTAAATGGCAAGGCTTATGCCATCTTCCTCAAACGAATTCTTCCTCCTCTTCTTCTGCATGAAGTGCCTCTAAGAACCAGTATACTTATGTGGTATCCACGATGGATGTCGAGCACATAATGCCTTGCGTGCACGTCGTGTTCTGAACCGAAGGTATCCTGCCAGATGCACTGGTCGAGAAGGAACGGTTACTTGGCCTGCTAGGTCTCCTCATTTAAATTCTCTGGGCTTTTTTCTTTGGGGATGCATTAAAGACGTTGTCAATCGCGATATTCCAACTACTCCAGAGGACATGCAGGAATGTATCGTGCTTGTTTTGTAATTCTCTTCAGCAGGCAACACTGGAAGCAGTAAATCCGTCTTTCATTCAACGAGTGCCCCAGTGTATCGGTGTCCAGGGTCACCACTTTGAGCACCTTCGAATGTTCCACTCCTGGGCAATGGTACAGAAGAGTAAGTCAATTTTTTGTTACGTTTTTACTTGGTTTTCATTTGTTTTCTGACAACTCAAGCAAGTGGACAAGTTTGTGATCCCGGGCTCAAAGTCAATGTTATGTTACGTGATTAATAACGTTGTGTTTCAGTGCATGGTACACTGCGATACGTTTTTGAATAGGTGTTTAGGAGAGGAAATCAATCACCGAATAAAAAATACAGGGTGCCATTTAAAAAAGTCATGCTGCTGTTCATATCTTCGTAAAAAAAGAGCTAAAACGAAGGCAATCATGCTTTGGATGTCCCCTTACAGCTAAAGAACATTTGCTTGAAACATTTTGTAATTTGCATTTGGACAAACAGTCAAACAGTCATTTAGGATGGTCAAGATGAATGGGACACCCTGTAGATTGCTTGACTGAGACACTAAAAGCTGTAGTACTGGTTGGATTTAAGCGATAAAGGCGGGTAGGGAGTTGCTTGGATGGCTTCTTTGGTGAGAGCACTGAAAGCGAAAGACAAGGGTCTGGATTTGAATCCCCACCAGACACACAATATAGATTTGTCGAGTAGTTTTACCGTCATTGGGAATTTGATACCAAGCAGTAGGTCCTAGTGCTGTATTCATGTTGTGACCGTTTATATCGGCGATGGTAGTTACGAAGTTAGGAAGGTAATTTACAGCGAAATATTCAGCTCGTTTAAGGAGAGACTTTGATATCACTCGAGAACACTTCGCAAATTATGAGCAGCGATGTCGGGAGAGCGCCCTTGGACGACAGTATGCGGGGTCACAGAGTCGGTTGATAAAACCGTTAATAAGACGAAACAGTCGCTAGTTGTGTTACAGAGCTCGGTCATAAAACCGCGCTACATGCAGCGACAGTTTCAGTGCGTCCAAAAGCCTGTTACCACGGTGCTGGACGTAAGCCCTTCCAGTAGTTCATCCGTCCTCGCCTCTCCTAGACGGGTCCTCCATTTCCGGAATCTGTCAATCCGACTCGACACCTTGTGGCAGTTGGCAGTTTAGAGCTGCGAGACGGCTAAGTTCTGATGGAGTAGCGTGTCGGCGAGATCGGCCGGCGCCCTTCAGCCTGATGGTCGCCAGAAATTCCGCAATCGCGGCCTCTCCGAGGAGTCCCACGACGGCCGGGACGTGCGTTTTACGGCGGCGGCAGTCCGTACGCTCCTGAGGGCTCGCCTCGTTTAATAGTACCTTATAAAGGGCCAGTAGCCGGGGCTTCCGCCCCGCAAATGAAACACGGCCCCTCCAGCTGAGGGGGTGGGGCGTGGGGGGGGGGATGAAGGGGGGCTCTGGCTGGTCGCCGGCACTCGGTGCTACATTGATTGCAGCTTTCCCGGCTAAGTTACGAGCTCGGCCGAGTATCAGTAGGGCAATCTCTATAAATCTGACTACCCACACGCGACGCTGCGGCGCCGGAGCCGCCTAAGGTCAGCCCGCTGGCGAGCAAGTGGTCGGCGCACTGCTGCCACTTCTCACGTCATGCTCGCTTTCGTTGGCCTTTCATTCCTCGATTAATAATGTGTAATGAAAAGACTTGGTGTTCGGAAGAGTACTACCCAACACTAGAAACAAAAACACTGCAAAACAGACAACAGGTACAACTATATGAAAACGAAGCCTTTCGCGGCGACACTGTTGTATAAAACATTCTCGCACTCCTTGTCGTGTCAGTTCAGGCTTTGACTGTTCACTCCATCGTCTTCGGCAGGAACAACTGATTGTCAAAACTGCTGCTGTGGTGGCGTTATGTAGCCCAAAGACGGCTTCTGATTGGTCGGTAATTACGTTGTGCTGTCGCAGCTAGTGTCAACGTCTGCACTGTTGGCGCCACCGCTGCCGCCATAGCGTAAACATTGCGATAAATACCTCTGCGTCTTCTCTACCTGAAGAGCTCACTTCCATGTACCGCTGAGATTATATCCGCCGCCACGTTTGAACATTTTCTCACACATTCTTATTTCTACAGTTTCTTTAATTCCAAAGTCCCAGTATATGGAGCCTGGGACAAAGCTTAAAACATAGATGTACACAAACATAGGAGGGTCTTTCGATAATTAATGCCAACATTTTTTAAAAAAAGCCATTAATACACACAGAGAAACGTCCTTGTTGGTGCTTCACATTTGATGTTTTTTCTGTGCGTCGGTGAAGTTTCGAACCATTCCGGGAGGTGGTAGAGCCTTAGTACGGCCTCAAAATGGCGTCTACATAAGACTCACGTTACAAGCAACATGCTGTTATTAAATTTTTGTGCGCAGAAAGAGAGACCATGGTGAACATCCATAAACGTTTGTGTGCAGTGTATGGCGATGCTGCAGTTGATATGAGTACAGTTGGGCGATGGATAAAGAAAGTTACAGCCTCAGGAAATGCAGAAACAGACCTCAGTGATCAGCCACATTCGGGACGTCTTGTCACAGCCACTGCTCCAGACATGCTGAATCGTGCGGATGCCATTATTCGTGCCGACCGACGCATAACAACTCGTACGATTGGCTCTACAGTTGTGGGTCAGCATTGGAAGTGTGTTTGCAAAGATCGAAACTCTCGGATATTCAAAGAGGTGCTCACTATGGGTTCCACGAATATACTTAAATTTATTTACTCGCTCTAATCCACCTATTTCTTTCTATTAGTTTTGGTTCATTTTTATATTTGTCACGAATTTTGATTTTTCAGCTAAAATTTTGAGACTTACTCTATCTGCACTTTGTTGAAAAATATGTAACTGCATCTGCCAGAGTTTATGAAAGTATTCATCTTAATTCCATTTGTTTTCCTCCTTCGGACAATTGGTTTGATTCTGAGATTTTTTTTCTCCAAATTCCAGAGCCTTAAAATTTTTTATAGAACGCAGTTGAACAGTAAAGATGATAATTCCTTATCCAACACCAGCTTTTATTTCAAATGACTGAGATACTTCTCCCATAAATTTAACTTTATATATCGTATTTGTTAGAGTTTCACGAATTACGTTCACTAACTTACACCATATTCGCTAATGTCTGTGTCTATTGTTTGTGTGTGTACCGAGTCGAATGCTTTCTTGAACTCAGTAAGCGATACTATTATACATTTCCTGGTAACATTCTAAGGCAAATTATTGATTTTAAGTTGTAGTTTATTCCTGTTCGAAAACCACCCTGATATTTTTAACATTTGCAATTTTATCTACAAAAATTTTTGAGAAGATTTTGTATGTCACAGTCAGAAGTGACTCCTCCGTAATATTTAACATTTTGTTTGTATCCCTTTTTAAATAGCGGGTGGATTAATGTTATTTTCCCCTCTTCTGGAATCTTTCCACTTCATATTATTTATAGTATTGTTATATTTATAATATTCAGTTATTTGCTTAACCTGATCTGATTAGGGCACTTAAGCCCCCTCTTACATCGACCAGGGTTTCACGTGTACAATACCTTTTCTACTTAATAGTTACCTGATCAATAAAAATTTCAGTATGACAAAAAGGTTTGACATATCCCCAAATAATAAAGCCAACGTTTTCAAGTCGGGGCACCTGTGAGGCCATAGTATTGGCGGGCAACGACCCATGCGCTTGGTGTCGAAACACTATGTAAGAGTTTTTAGATATCCGAAGTGGCGACAAAATCAAACGAGGGCGGCTCATGACATTGTAACTTACGCCTCACTTGCGGTATTTTGAAATAAACGTAGCCTTAAACATTAACAGCGTTGGAAAATTGGCACGACGTCACTTGGGCATACGTCGCAACAGGGAACCATTGATTCCCGCCGGACCTATGTTAGCAGTATTTCCTTGTTTCATTATCCTCTACATCCGCCCCCTCAACCACTCTCCCTCTTTCGTTTGCACGGATTATAGGTAGACAC
Source organism: Schistocerca piceifrons (assembly GCF_021461385.2). NCBI lineage: Eukaryota > Metazoa > Arthropoda > Insecta > Orthoptera > Acrididae > Schistocerca > Schistocerca piceifrons. The sequence continues at coordinate 248,452,365 of NC_060144.1, forward strand.
GCTTTTTATAGAGCCATTCCATGTCCGCCAGTGGAAGAAATCCTTTCGTTCCTTTCTGGATAACTCTCTCTCTGCGTCGCTCTAGTAACATAGAGATAAAATCATAGAATAGGTTATTAATTAATACAGTGCAAACCAAAACATTTTGAATCTCATTACTGAAACAAAGTTGCCAGAAAAGCATGAGTACACTTCTGTTTGCCTCTGTTCAGTTCAATGTCTGCCAAGAGAAGAGAAAAGCCTCCGCATTTTCCTTTTTTTTTAAAGAGTACTAAAAATGAGGGGCAGCAGAGATAAAATTGCTCAAGTGAGCTCTTAATTGATAAAAAAGGATTCTTATGAGAAAAATGAAGAGCAAAACGCTACATAAAACCATGAAATTAGAGAGTTACGTCACAGCAGGAGAAGTGCGGTATATTACAGTATTTCCCTGTAGGCCATATCAGATTTCATTCCAGTTTTACTTGCGGCTTTACGAAACGATCAGTGGAAGAAACAGCTCTGTGAGCAGGAATTAACCTATTTCATGGGTAGGAACCTCTTAGAATGAATGGGCTACAATAGGTCGCGGCAACATTTCAAATACTTTAGTTATGTTTGAAGTGCTGTATTTCAGCAAATAGTTGCTACAAGTCTGCATAACATGGCAAAATTTTGCACAGTCTGAAAATTTCATGTAATTTAAATCGCTGTTTCTCTTCTATGCGGCATTCAAAGTCGTCAATAAATTTTGACGCCACAAAACTTCACTACGTTTTAAGTAGATTGATTTCCTCTCCTAGCTTTTGTCCAATAGCTTACTGAAAACACCGACTGGTTTTATCACTTTTTGGGTGTATAGGTTTTTAGATAATATGTGGCTGAAGTACACTTGCATCTCAAAATGGATACCTGAGCCATACATGGGAGTTCAGTCTTGTACAGAAGTGAAATGTGAACGATGAACAGTTGAGATAAGAAGAGCACAAAAGCTTTTGAAATAATTAATCGAATGAAGGAAAAACATGGGACAATTTGACTAAAAGAAGGGACCAGTTGAATAACCTGAGGCACAGCAAATGGTCAGTTTGAGAGCGCGTGCGAGCTTTTGTGTGTGTGTGTGTGTGTGTGTGTGTGTGTGTGAGAGAGAGAGAGAGAAAGGGGGGGTATAGTGCTTCGTTCATTTCCTCCTCCTTCGTGTCGAGACTCTAGAGAGCGGATAGTTGGCGTTTGATATCGGTGCCAACAGCCGGGCGAAATGTTCTTTTGTTTTATTTTTGTGAAACGTAGGTCTCCTAAGCCGTGGTATTAAGCAACAGCTTAATGCTTCCAGAACTCGTCTAATAAAGCCCGTTCTGGCGGGAAATATCCGGTCGGGAACAGTTGGTCTGTGAAACAATCGATCGGATGGGAGCAACTGTATCTTGGCAGTGTTACAGGTTACCAACTTCTGGAGTTGTGTTGCGGTGTTAGGTGTCTATATGACAACACTTACCATATTCAGAGCACACACTCACTGAAGCATACACATGTATTAGAGCTACGTACATGTATAATCGAAAGAAGGAACCAATTTTGTTCCTATGTTCCGCCATTAGAGTTCAAAGTATGACGTTCGATTCCTGTCTTTATTTTCAGATGCGTATCTGATGAAATTCAGCAAGAATTCCGTGTTACGTACCCGGTTTTCAAATTCTGATAGAGATGACTTCAATCTAGATTTCAGCACTAGAGCCTGTGATAAGTAAAAGAAGCAAGTTTGTTTCATTGACAGCGTTGATAAGTATGTTGTGAAAGTGTGTTGGATATGTTGAAGGGACAGAGAAAAAGAAAGAAAGAAAGGGAAAGGTTTCCTTTTTTCAAGTAGTGCAAAAAGGATTGAGCATATATTTCACCAAGCCATCTTATCTCCTTGAGGCACATACCCCTATATTTTAATGTCTCCTAGTATGTCGCTTTTAGAATCCTACACGATTGTGAAATTAGTATTGCCTCCGTTTGCACCTCACCACCAAAACTGTGACTTTTGGGCGATTATACTCCTCTCGTTTCATATTGAGCGCAGTTTCGATGTTAATATTTCAAGTGCAGTAGCTGTACTTTAAGTATTTCTAAAGATACAGCAATCGACAACTCTACTTCGTTTTTAAACAGCATCACCTACACGATGTACTGGGGAATTCGGCATTCATATTATTTTTCTTTTTGTAGGGTACTCGCATTCTTTAAAAATGGAACAGTGTAGCAGTGTATGGATCCAAGCGAGATAATTTAAATCGTCCATTCTTGATTTCACTTTTTGCTTGTGGTCGACTTACAAGGGCGTTCAACAGCTATGGCAGCAGGTATCACGTCACTGAAACTAGATAACTTCAACAATTAGGATATTAACGTTGAGTAAACAGCAATACATCAGGGCATTTCCATAATATTCCCATCTTATCGAACCTGCTGGCAACAAATCTTGCAGTACACGTTTGAATTGCTTCAACATTCTCCTTACACCATTTTGTTGAAGATCTCAACCAGTCACACAAGTTTAGTGTACGCAGTTTCCTTTGCAGGTAAGCAACATTTTTCTAGAATTCTCGCAACATACTGAATTCGACTATTCATCTTCCTACTACCGACCTTACACGCTCGTTCAATTTCATATTGCTTTGCAACTTTACACGTAGATATCGTATCAGGTCAGGGGTGCAATGACCGCTACTGGGTGGTGGGAGCCGTCTTCGCCTCTGTCAGGAGGTGCTTGACTCACCGGGGCGTCATGGATTCAGAAGACAGCGACGAGCACAGTAGTGACTGTGGGGTGAAACGGTGTATGACGTGGCTGGAGAACAACATGAGCGTGAACAAAACAATTCTTTGTTATTCCTTACCGATCTAGGTGGCGCAGTGGTTAGCACACTGACTCTTACTTGGGAGGACGACTCGACTGTTCAAAACTGTGTCCAGCCGTCCTGATTTAGGTTTTTCGTGATTTCTTTAAACCGCTTCAGGCGAATACCGTGATGGTTCCTTTCAAAGGCCGCGGCTGACGTCCCTTCCCTCTTTCCCCAATCCGATGGGACCGATGACCTCGTTGTTTGCTCTTCTTCCCCAAATCAACCTACCAACTAACCTCTTACTACTTCTACTCCTATTATTCCATCTGATTTGGAGCATCACTTGGGTTCGCCTAAGTCTCTGCTACTGCTTGACGTTGTCCTCTGATTTCCTATAAGCACAGCAGGCGAGGTAGGTGTAGCAAACAGCCTGTGGGAGACGCACGTTGCCTGGTTGCCTGGAAGGTGCGACGGCAGGCAGAGAGGATCCCTTGACTGCGGGGTTGCGCCGCTGTTTCATAGTTTTGCCATGGACTTCCAGGCTGTGCCAGCAGAAATTGCGGCGATGACTGACATATACGGCAGGCGCCATGCCTGGCGCGGCTGTGCTAAGGTTCTCAGCTGGGCCGCGGGTTTAATTGCAGCTGTGCGGTGCTGGCAATGAGTGAGGAACCACTTACCTGTGCCACAGGGGAGTGTTTAGAATACAGGACAATGACTGAGGTCCAGCTGCTTCCATACTGCAGTGGGTCAAACTGCAGAAGTTTCCTGAAAGTTCGCCGCTGTCCTGGCCTTTGGCTTGCAGACGTTTGGTGCGGAAACGTCTCGCTGCTGCTGAGGTCGCTGAGTAGGCAGATCGCCCGGTGCAGTCATTGCTCAGGTCTCAGCGCTTCCTATATAGCACTGAAGTACGGATTGTGAATCAGTAATATATCACATTTGTGTTTACTTTACATTCTCCAGCGCCGGCCGTGGTGACCGTGCGGTGCTAGGCTCTGCAGTCCAGAACCGCGGGACTGCTACGGTCGCAGGTTCGAATCCTGCCTCGGGCATGGATGTGTGTGTTGTCCTTAGGTTAGTTAGGTTTAAGTAGTTCTAAGTTCTAGGGGACTAATGACCTAAGATGTTAAGTCCCATAGTGCTCAGAGCCATTGGAACATTCTCCAGCTTGAGTCCATGATAAACATTCTTAAATAACCTCCACACTTGGTGTCCGTTTTTCCTCTAATGCAGTTCATTGTCTGACAACACACGGTCATTAGGTCCATGTCTCGTACTAGTTTTCTCCAACTTTCACGTTTTGATCAATTAGCAACAGTGTCGTTCTACATGGTGGGAAGGGGATTAGGATAAAGAAGGCATCCTATCAGTGTAGGGTGAGTAGTCTTCTCATTTAATAATGCCTGCTAAAATTAGCATTGCACATATTCTCGCATTACGTACATCACATTACTTTAATAACTAACCAGAAAAACTGGAAAAAATTCTCATACACATCGTTAGTAGAGCTCTGCAATGACTTGTACAGAAAAGGTCATGTTCAGAATCCAAAACTAGGCACTCCTTGAGCTATACGAAGTAATTTACATCAATATACATGCACACTACGTGCTGCCTTATCGAAAAAAATTAAGGAAGACTATCTACAAACAAACAAAGAAAGGTAACATGCTATGTTCGCATATTTAGACGTTCTGACCAGGAGAAACAATGTCTCAGTGAACATAATGAACTACCTGTTCTTAATACAAACTCGATCATCATGATACATCACACTTCGCGTTAAACCTCATTATCTCAAGTCACAGCTACTCCCGTCTGAAAGACTAAAAATGATCCAGTGGCTCCAAGAGCTGTGTGGTACCTCTGACTCACTTCCTGGGTCACAGTCGCGTTTCAGCTACCCTTCTGTGCCCTTAATACACTTTCGAAACTTGATAAAATTCCTTAATACCATACCCGTTCGCCCATCCTGTCGAAACTCTGACCCGGACGGATGTCGTTGACACATTTTTTTACTATCGTGTGCACTGAATCTTGACAGACCTGAAGCGGTTTAATTAATGAAACCAGCTCCAGTGACTTGTCTCACATCTGTTTGCGCCTCAGCTTACTGCCGGTTTGGGTCATTGTCACGTGACTGTTGCCACACGTAGATTCTGTTCTACTTCGTCAGCACTGTACCACCACTGTTGACGTCTGCCTTGTTATCTCCCTAAGACATGGGAACTTAGTATCATTTACTCACTATTATTCCTGCGGTAGTCACACTGCCAGACTACCGTATCTTTTAGCACTACTTTGTTGAATATTATGCTAAAAAACATGTATGTTCCTTGCTTGAACTAAATACGCGAAGTTTCAAATTTTCACATATTCCATTTGAAAATTACTTTGACCTGTTACCTGAACCCATACTTCAACTATTTAAAGTATTCGCTCTACTTCTTAGAATGCCTGTCTACAGGAAAAGCCGTAGTGCTACTCTTGTTTATTCCTAAACTTTCTTAGCACCTGCGGTTTCCCACATCTGAGCCAGACACTCCTTGCACAGGGAGGTATAATGTCATTCTTGGTGGCATACACAACAAACTCCATCTTGCGACTTCGTGTCTAGGGCTGTGTGCCCTTGTAAATTATCTGGTGTGCATGTTACCGGTTAATGGTTGGGCTTTTTGTCTCTTACAAAATACTAAAACTGAGTAAAAACCCGACATAGTCGAAAACAAGGGTATAAGAATCCAAGGATCCCACATGTGAAAAATCCCAATTCTGAGTTACTGTTTACGTATGTTGCTATCCCAACTGAACCACCGTTGAAGTATCCAGCCGCTTTTGTCACCGGTATTAAGCGGACCTCCTTCGTCTCGAAACCATCCAGTTTCTGACTCCAGAAATCTAGTAGTTGGAGAAATATAATGGCCACTAGTTGGGTACCAATTACCTCGCTGTTCGGTCCCTTCCCCCAAATCAGCCAAGGACTGGTGGGTGGTAAGAGCAATCTTGGTGTATGTCAGGAGGTGCTGGACTCCCACGTGGGGCGATAAGGGAGATGCAGTGCCTCCAGCATGTAGCAGCATAGGAAATGGCTGGGGAGGAAGATAATTGTGAACAAAACAGTTGCTTATTATTCCGTCTGACTTGGAACATCAGACATGTGTGCTGAAGTTTCTGGTGCGACGCGACGTTGTCTCATAATATTTTCTCTCAGCGAGATTGGAGAGTTAAACTTAGCAAGCAACCTGTGGCATTTGTATGCTGCCTGGAAGGTGGCTGCTGAGATTGACATTGCTGACATGTTGGGGACTGAGTTGATAAAACGGTTACAACCCACATCTCGAGCAGGTAGCCTCTGGCAAGGCAACAAAGGCATCTCGCATTGTAGCTGGAGGTGTCCTAGTGGCGTGATGGCAAGTAGTGCCAACCAGGGAGAGGAACCCCGGGGCTACAGGGTGCAGTGCTGCGTCATAGTTACGGCGTAGACTTCAAGGCTGCATCAGTAGAACTCGTAACAACGGACACACGACAGGCACCGTAATTGGTCCTGCAGTGCCAGTGTTGTGCCCCACTAGGCAAAGGGTTTAAATGCAGTTGTTTGGTGCTGACTATGCAGAAGTAGCCACGTTTTTGTGTCACATGGAATGGTCTCAGGTATAGGCCAGTGTCTGAGGTCCAGCTGTTGCCATACAGTAGTGGGTTGAACCACAGAAGCTTTCTGAAAGTTGGTCAGAGTTGGTCATGGCCACTGCCTTTGAGAAGTGTTGCGTGGAAACTTCTTTCTGCTGCGGCTGCTGCTGCTGCTGCTGCTGCTGCTGCTGAGACAGCAGGTCATTGTCCGGCGTCAGTAAGTGCTCGGGTCTTAGTGCTCGTGACTGGCCCAGGGCACTGGCTGTGCTCTAAGCTGTTACAATATTTAATAAACCTGACTATGTGAAGTCGCATACCAGTAATACTATATTAGAGCATTAAAGGTTAATTTTTGCTAGTCACATGTATTCCTTAAATTCTTCCATGTTTGGAGCAAGCAGCCATTCATCACACCAAGTAGAAATTGTGTCAATAGTCTTGTATTCTCCGTCTGTTAATCAACGACCAGACTTGCCTCTACTCTGTAGCATCATCAGCAAATCTATTGCTGCTTACCCTACCTATCAGATAGTTTGTCCGTAGAAAACAAGAGCAGTGGCGTCCTACCTCCGTGCAACAAACCTGGTGGTACCTTTATCTTCTGATGAACGCTCGCCATCCAAGGTAGCGTACCAGGTTCTGTTATATAAAAAGTCTAGGAGCCACTCACACATCACAGATGAATTTCGTAAGCTCAGAACTTCATTAACAGTCTGCAGTGTGACACTGCATAAAACACATTTTGAAAATGCAGACATTTGAAATCTGCCTGATGCCCTCCATGTATGCTTCGCAGGGCGTGGTCTGGGAAATCGGCAATCTCAGTTTTTCACGAGCAGTGCTTTCTAAATCGGTATTACTCTGTGGAAAGTTACCAACCATTGTTCCGAAAATTCAGTGTCCCGCCTCCTCTGAGACGAGATACTAACACACAATTGTGTGGTGGCCCTTGACGTGGAGGCAGCTGTAAAACATTCCTCCCATCTCGTCCTTGGACTGTTCGGGAGGACGACGGTTGCAACGTGCGTCCAGCCATTGTGATTTAGGTTTTCCGTGGTTTCCCTAAATTGCTTCAGGCAAATCCCGGCATGGTTCCTTTAAAATGGCACTGCCGATTTCCTTTCGTATCCTTCGCTAATCAGAGTTCGTGCTCCGTCTCCAGTGACCTCATTGTCGATGGGTCGTTAAACACTAATCTCCTCATCCTCCTTTGGTCTTTGGAGCTTCCGTGGCGTTACACGAAGTCCCACTCGAAGACAGCTGACAGAATCTGCCCACTCACTGCAATGTTCTGCTCGTCAGGCCAGTTACGCCACTTACTGTTCTGCAGATTTTCATGGGAACTTTTACTGGCGGATCTGGATTAATCTGCTGCGTTTTTACATTAGTAAAGAGGGGTACGTAAAGATCGCAAATCTCACTGTGACCTACGAGAAAGAATTAAAATTGTCACTAACACACTACCGCAAATCAGTGACCTCTAGTAATCCAACTATCAGTAATACAAATCAGACCACTGGTGGAGAACGTATGCTGCAAACTGTTGCTAGCTGGTTTCTAAGGATGCCCACCGATAAGCTCCTCCAGTGTTCCGCGTCCTGGTCATAGATACGCCAAGCATACCCTACCAACCGCCGTGTCATCCTCTTCGAATGGCGTCATTGGATGCAGTGTGGGAGAGCATGTAGTCAACACGTCGTTATTCCGGTCGTTTACAGGTTTCGTAACTCTGGAACAGCTGCGTTTCGGTCGAGTAGCTACTCAGTGTGCTTCACGAGGCTGAGTGCATCCCGTACCAGTCGTCCCATCACGGAAAAATCCCTGGTTATACTGGGAATCGAACATGGGTTCTCTGTAGGGCAGGCAGTCGCGCCGATCTTTCAGCTACGGAGGCGTCAAGCCCCTACAAAGCCCAACAGGATAACGATTCGAAGCCATTACAGGAAAAGTAACGCAATAGAACCACACTGCCATGTTACCAACTGGATTTTGGATTTTGTTGGCTTCACTTACAGCTCTCCATAGCTGCCTCTAAACACTGTCTCTAGCTGAGCATTGGCTCTACGAGCATGCAATCCTCACAATATTTTGCCTCCTTTATGACTATCCAGTATAGCCAAATGGAGACACATTCGCTTAACCTCAGTTAAAACTTCCGGGCTGACACGTCGTGGTAGATACACAAAATCGTTCCCCAACGTTTCGTCTCCGGCTGCGAGAGACATCGTCGGAGGTAAAACGACAGCTGTATGAAGGGTTCGCGAGTGCACCTAATCTATAGAGCTGCATAGAATGCAGTGATTCCTTGTGTGATATCGATTGCGAGATTATCTGTGGCTGGCAGCATTGTTCTCGATGAAAAGTAATCGATCGTCGCTCTATCGGCGCAAAATCGTCACCCATATTTTATCTAACTTACACCTTGTTTTGAAAACCTTCATAAATCTGCCCCCTCCCTCTCTCCCCCTCCCCCTCCCCTCTCTCTCTCTCTCTCTCTCTCTCTCTCTCTCTATATATATATATATATATATATATATATATATATATATATATATATATATATATATATAATACGCGCATGATAATGCGATGTTTTCGCTAAAATATTGTCTCAGTGAGTTTTATTTCGTGATTTCCACCTCGGAAAACATGTTCTGCGACGGCCGATTTGTCCGAATGTCCCAGGCGGTATTTCCTCCTGCCTTCTGCTAAACTTCTATTAACACTTCTTTTTGTTGTTGCATTGTACACTTGCCTCAAACTACAAGGAATTTTGTTTGCCCCCAAGTGTTGCTAGTGCATGCCATACATCTCAAACCGTTCTTAAAAAAACTTCTGCCTTCTTCGCAGGTCTAGAGCTGTAGCTGAAGTAAACACCTATCGAAAGTCTACACTGTATGATTGACTGAACAGGTAATTACACCATTCACACCACAAACGGGAAGTAAATGAATCTGACTTGCTTCTAAATACGGACAGCGATAGGAGTTCCCTTAATAAGCAAATTATACTCGCAGTAAGTTTTCGTACCTGTATCCTACATTATTATTGTCGAATTTCGCGTACGCGGCTTATAAAAGCCCTGTTCGTCACGTCGACTGAGTTGGTGACATAATGCGCATTACGAGTCTCCCCGTTCTGGCTGAGAGCAGTCCAGCTATGTCTTAGTCACCGGCAAAGCGTCGCTGAGGAATGGACAACGTTGGCCCTGTGACGGGCTGCACGCCCCTCCGGCACGGCTGCAATTAAGTCTCTTCCGCACCACTGCCTTCCAAGCTTCTGAAGCACTGGCGCGTTTCAGTACTTCCAGTTAATTCAACAGATTTTCTTTCTCCCTGTGTGATTTATTTTTCGGAAGAGGCAAGAGTTCCAAAATTTTTTGACATCTTCCTCTATCCGTAATCTTCACTCGTTCTACATCACAAAAAAGGAAAGATGAGAAAAAACAATGTCGCCTCTCTCCGTTCTATAAAAAATTCGTAAGTTATTCACTAAAAACATCTACGAAGCGCACATAGAAAAAGAGAATTTTAGTCGGGCAAAGGAACAAGCTGGCATTCAAGTCTCCGTCTTCCAACAATTTTTATTCTTCTCGCCTATCACTATTGATTCCTCAGGTTGTAGTCTGTCAACCATACCTCGTTTTAGTCAAATCGTCTCATGAACATTTTTTCTTTCCGGCTCTGTTCAGTACTTCCTGCCTTCTCGTTCACGTTTTTGCTAATGATTAAGACTAAAGTTAAAAACTTCAAGAAGGAAAAAGCTATTCTTGCTGTTGCCAGTCTACATTTTACACCCTCTTTACTTCTGCCGTCTTCATTGATTACGTTTTCCAAGTATTAAAAAACGTCTACTACTTTCGATGTCTCATTTCCTGTGTGATTGTCACAACATTAGCTGACTTCGTGCTTGTACTCTCCATTACGCTCGGTTTTTTAAAACACTGAGGTCATCAGTCCCCTAGAAATTAGAACTACTTAAACTTAACCAACCTAAGGACGTCACACACATCCATGCCCGAGGCTGGATTCGAACCTGCGACCGTAGCGGTCGCGCGGTTCCAGACTGTAGCGCCTAGAACCGCTCGGCCACGCCGGCCGGCCTATAAGTGAGAACCAAGGCTTAATATGTGCCGTGTATATTGTTTCACTATTGGTGAGCCAGTGCCGACTTTCATAACATTTTTTTCGCAATAAATACGAAGAGATTCATGTAAGTTTTTAAAACTTTGATTTTGCGTGTAAATGGTAACTAGTACACCGAAATACCTCTAGATGTCTTTTCGTACTACTGTAAGGTACCGACAAGGATGTGGAGCCATGCCGACTTCTTTGGCCAGTAGCGCTAGGCTTCTCGGTTCAGGCCCAAAACGCGAACAGCCCAATGGAGGTGGTCCCACAGATTCACTATTGGGCTTAAATCAGGGGTGTTTAGTTGGCAGGGGAATACGGTAACCTCATCATGGTGCTCGTCGAGCCACGCACGTATACTGTGAACTGTGTGACACTTCTCATTGTCCTGATGATAGCTGTCATTGTGCCGAGGAATAACAAATTGTCACCAAGGATAGATGCAACTTGTGTTGATCCATTGGCCTTACAGGATGGTGAGATGGCCCAGGGAATTCCACGTAAACTTTCCCCAGTCTATACCATGAATCGCCATCCGTTACCTTGGATCTTTTCGACGATTATTGCAGGGCCGTACACGCCGCCTGTCTGACGGGACATAAAAAGTGATTCATCTGAAAAGGTCAGCGGTCGCTATACTGTTGGTAGCCCGTTGGTTCATCTGGGCTGACAGTTGTCAACAGCTGCCCGTTCACATCTCCGCAGCTGTCGTTCACCGCTGTCATCTACGGCCCGTGGTGCGTGACAGTTGACTCTGCTCAGGTTTTGGATACAGTCATTTCGCCGTGCACGGTATACAAAATGCTTCCACTCCTTCTGCCCGCACGCTAATGATGAAACCTTTTTTCCGGGCCGTGTGTTTATGTCGCCGTGTTTCCGTGAGTTTGGGACGTATCTGGACACTACCGGACGCTAAATCCGCGCCCCGACAACATATCGGTCCGTAATTTACTGGAACAGGGTGACGTGTGAACAAACATATGGTGCCGCATACCTCCAGAAACTTTCATAGGATTTCCAGAACCCAGGTCAGTATTGCATTGCAAATGTGGACCAATATGCTATTAAGCAGCCGGTGAGAATGTTTAGGCACATCAGTGTATGTTGACGGGATTGTTCGTAGAGAATTCATCTGCCCTGGTCAGACGATTAGTAAAGTGTGCCAGACAGATTTTCTAAGTCTTACAGGGGAAGATCCGAGGAGGAAGCTTATGCGAAAGTAGAGTACGAGCGACTAGATACTCCGCTATGACATTACAGGACTGCATACAGTCTACATTGTTTAGAATTTTTTTTACTAAAAGTAAGATTATCCACTGTACTCGCTGTATGTAGTTCCACATTATGTCTTCCTGATTCCAAAGCTGAAAATTAAGTGGAAGAGGTGACGATTTGCGACAGTGGAGGAGATAACAGGGAGAGTCGAAGAGGTTACTAAGCAACCTGACAAAGACTTAACGGATGAGTTTAACAAATGACAGATAATTGAGATAGGTATATTCGCTTCAAAAGGTATTACCGAGCGAGGTGCCACAGTGGTTACCACACTTGACTCGCATTCCTGATGATGATCGTTCAAATAGGCGTCCGGGCGTTTAGATTTTAAGTTTTCAGTGATTTCTTTAAATGCTCGAGACAATTTACGGGATGGTTCCTTTGAAAAGGCACGACCGATTTCCTTCCTCAGAAGTTGTACTTCGTCTCTAATGATCTCGTTGTCGATAGGACAAACCATAGTCTATGATGTATATTAGTCCAGTAACGGCGTCACAAAAAAGGCTTTTGCTTGAAAAAGTGGGGTAGATTATTTTATTTTTTTTTTGTCTTACGCATACAGTTGACAGTTCGTTGAATCCAGGCTTTACTTCCAAAACCCTTGGGACAACTTTTTGTGGCCAAAAATGTAAACAAATATTGGCCATTACTATGTACTTGATTTTCATTTTAGCAACCCACTCCTACCAATTAAGATACGGATAAAAACGAATGAAAATACAAATGAATGAAGAAAATTAAAGAGACGCACATAGCGAACACACATCTGTTCATTACAGAGCCGTCTTCCCGCTGGAAGTTTCAATTCATTGAATAACTATGACCTAAAAGAGAAACAACAAAATGGAATTACTTTGGCTTTCAACTGTATGAACACTAATAGTTTCTAAAACTGAAAAACTATATGCCATTGTAACATGAAATTTCATGCTGTATAACTCTGACAACTAGATATTTTTCATTTTCAGTAGCTGTTTTTGAGTTATAGAAGACTTTTCAGCTAAGGTGGTAAAAATGAAAGAACTTCGACAACTGATTGGGGCCAAACGGCTGCACCGGTTTTGACATTCAAATGGGTCATTCGGTGCAAAATTCAATGCTCTTTCGTTTTGGTTTGGGTAGTGTTTTCAGTAGGATGCATAGTTTGAGTAATAAGCGAAAACCTCAATAAAGTGCCAAAATTTCTTGGTTATCCAGCCACAAACAGCTATCCCGATGGATTTGGAGGTTGAAAACTTCGATTCAACAAACTCTTAACTATGTACACAAGATAACAGAATAAAATCTTCTACCTCGTTTCTTGCAAGCAAAAAGTACCCCGTTGCTGGACTATATGTGCAGACTGAAGCGAGGAATGAAAATTTGTGCCAAGGTAGGGATTCGATGGTTCAAATCCGCGTCCGGCCATCTTGATTCATATTTTCCGTGATTCCCTAAATTACTTTAAGCTAATGCCGGGATGGTTCCTTTGAAAGGGCACAGCCGGTTTCCTTCCCCCACCCTTTCCTAATCAGATGGGACCGATGACCTCGTTGTTAGGTCCTAGGTCCCCTCCCCTGTATCAACCAACCAACCAACTGGGATTCGAACTGGGGCCTCCTGGTCACAAGGCAAATGCGCTAACCACTAACGGCACCTTGGCATAGTGGGTTTTTAGAACTGTGGGGACTAATCTAGCACTCCCTTCTCAATCCAACTTCCCCTTCATGCCTCAGTATACTTGATATTCCCCTGTTCGATGCGGAGGTGCTATTCGAATACATTTGGAGAGACTCCGCAATGCTGTTGCAGTATATGGGAACACGAGGTTGGCTGAGGAGTGAATGGGAGTATTTATTAAGGAGGGAGGGGTGCTACGGTAGTCCTTGCAGTTGTGCCAAGCCAATATGGCGCAGTTGTTCGCGCATCTGCTTAGTGAGAGGGAGACCTGGATTCGGGTCCCAGCCTTGATAAAAATTTTCATTCGTTGCTTTTATACGCATACATCATAGATCTTTGAGCCTTGAAAAGATCTCTGGAACCATGCAGTTAAATTTGATTACACCCTAATCGTCCATTCTTCTTTTTGAAAGGGGAGTAGTTGAAGGAGATGGTACAGAATGGAACGTAATAATTTTTATTTATGCTTCAGGATTGATCTGATACCACCTCGTAGTTGTTCTTGGGCGGCTACGCGCATATACAGATCATGGGGATTTATTTCTTTACCTTATTCCTCCATTTGTAACGGCGCGGAGTGCAAAGAACGTAGACAGAAGCGCGGCCCGACTGGGACGTTGTTGTCTCCTGCTACCAGCTGCGCGGTCCGGTAGCTACAATACAGCACAGGGGCCGGACGAGGTCGCAGGCGGAGCCGTGGTCGTAGCAGCGGCGCTGCCAGTCAGCTTTACGGTCACGCGGCCCTCCATTATGCGGGGGTGGTGGCGCTGTCTCGCGGCGCCGAGGAAAATATTAAGCGGCCAGTGGCGGCACCCTTCTTTATGGAAGGACACCGGATGGGCGAGCCTCGAGACAATGGGGCCGGCGAGTGGTGGCCGGCCGCGAGTTTATAGCGCGGAACGCGGACACGTCGCCAGTGTCCCATGGCCGGGGCCACTTTGTGGAAGCGGTGCGGCGCAGCCGGCCGGAACGCTACGGCACAGTACGGCGTGGAACGGCACGCCACGCCACGCCACGCTGCAGCCGCAGTTACTTCACCTCCCTCTTGCGAGGCAGGCAGGCCAGTTTCCTAGCAGGACCGCAGACACTCAGCTGCACGACCTGTAATGCACGCAAGCCTCCTCCCTTCACCCTCACCTCACCGCATTGGTTTACGTAGAGGCTAAAGGAGAAAACTTAGTGGCTTACAATTGAGTACGTATTGTAAAATTACCGCTACTGATCTGTACTGTTCATTCGATGCATTATCTAAAGTTCCTAGTACTTAGCAAGAATACACGGGGCTTCTGTCATTTCATAATGCAGTGTCCATCGACGCACTGTGTTTACTTATTCACCACCATCGAAGCGACGCATGGAACACAAGACCAGTGTTTGTCGACACTTTCCGCTGAAGATGCAGTATTGCTCTGTACCTTGTCACGTACCGAGCGGCGTGTGACGAGGAGTTCAGTGACAAGTTGTGTGTGTGTGTGTGTGTGTGTGTGGTGTGTGTGTGTGTGTGTGTGTGTGAGAGAGAGAGAGAGAGAGAGAGAGAGAGAGGGGGGGGGCACCCAGAAGAGGAGAAGGGGACGAAACATCAGGGATTAAGAGGGGATACGATGTTGCTTGAGTGATTATAAACACGAGTCAAATTTACGAAGATCTTAGCAGTATGAAAAAGGGAAAAAGGAAGGAAGATCACAGTTTAATGTTGCGTCGACTGCGTGATAATTGGAGACGGAGCACAAGCTTCGAGTTTGGACTGATGGGGAAGGAAATCGCTAATGCTCTTTTTCAGTTACCTGGAGCGAGTTAAGGAAATCACGAAAAACCTAAATCTGAATATCCAGACTGGGACTTGAACTGTCGTTCTCTCGAATGCGATTCGAGTGTGCTGACCACTACGCCACCTCGCCCAGTGACGCCACTTACCAGTCTGACGGGGCACTCCCTGTGGCCTGGATGCAGGCTCTGATTAGATTGCGAAGGATGTCATGAAGCCGATCTATCGTCTCCTGATGCTAGCTGTCCCACAAATGCCGTAACTGGACCTTGATACACAAGGTGAGACAAAGTAATGAGACTGATATGAAAAAAATTTTACTTACCGTTTTATTCAAGTCTAGTGTTGTCTCCTTTAAAGTAGTTCCCTTCTGATTGCACAGACTTTTTCCAGCGCTTCTGCCATTGATGGTAACCTTTCTGGAACTCATCTTCTGTAATATCCTCAAAGACCCTCGTCACCGCTTTTTCGACATCTTGTGTTGTTTGAAAATGGTGTTTTGACCCTTGGAAATAGAAAAAACTCGCACAGAGCGATATCTGGTGAATAAGGTGGCTGTGGTAGTACTCAAATTTGTTTTGAGGTTAAAAATTGCTGTACTGACAGAACAGTATGGGATGGCGCATTATCTTGATGCAGAATCCAATTATCAGCAATGTTGGCACGGACACGAAGAACTTTCACGAAGTCTTTATAAAATTTCTTTGTATTAATATTGCCGGCCACGGTGGCCGAGCGGTTCTAGGAGCTTCGGTACGGAACCGCGCAACTACTACGGTCGCAGGTTCGAATCCTGCCTCGAGCATGGATGTGTGTGATGTCCTTAGGTTAGTTAGGTTTAAGTAGTTCTAAGTTTGAGGGGACTGATGACCTCAGATGTTAAGTCCCATAGTGCTCAGAGCCATTTTTGTATTAATATTGGTTAACTGTTTGTCTAGGAGGCACCCACTCTTTTTTAACAATTCAATTGGAATCAGAGAAGCACACAAACATGCATTTCACTTTTGGCTTTGACATGCGAGCTTTTTTTGGTCTGGGTGATCACTTTGAGCACCATTGCGGACTTTGGCGTTTTGTCTCTGGATCGTACTGAAAAAACCAACTTTCATCACCAGTGATAACAAGGCTCAACAATTCTGGATTGATTTCCGTTTGCTCTAACAGATCGGCTGCCACATTTTTCCGTGTTTCTCGCTGTTGTGGTGTTGGGTTGCCATACCTTGCAAAGAAAGTAAGTCTCATTATGTTTTTTTTTTTAATCCCGCATCTTATAGATGACGTCCGAGCTGCTCACAAACTTGTCAAATGGTTCAAATGGCTCTGAGCACCATGGGACTTAACATCTGAGGTCGTCAGTCCCCTAGAACGTAGAACTACTTAAACCTAACTAACCTAAGGACATCACACACATCCATGCCCGAGGCAGGATTCGAACCTGCGACCATAGTGGTCGCGCAGTTCCAGACTGAACACAAACTTGTCCTCTCGGGAACAGAGGGGGCGGGATCTTGCTGACCAAGGGAGTACCTCCACGTCTAGCAGACAGTTAATAGACACACATTCTAAGCGCAGACGAGCATGTCCTGTTGAAAAATGGCATCAAAATACTGTCGCCTGGACTGTAACATATGAGGATTCAAGATGTCTGTTACGTACCGTTGTCATCAGAGCTCCCTCAACGACTACTGCGGTGGCCTAAGTCGTTTATGTGGCTCCCCACTCCATGGCACCAGTAGTAATCATGCAAGGTAATGCAAAATTGCGGTTCACCACCGAACACAGTACGACGCCATTCATCAGTAGTCCATTAATCCATGTTTACCGGTCACGGTATCACTCATAACGTAGCCGTTTGAGTTGCTATGTTACTAGCAGTCTAAACATGGGACAGTAGTTCCTTAGCTAGATGCTGCTACTATCGCACCACTGGTAATGGATCGCACAGTGTATTGCACGGAGTACATTACTTCTTCTCGGAAGGCAGACGCAGATGTGAAGAGGTTACGGTGTGCTTTGTGGTCAGTACTAAGGTCCTCCCTTACGGTACTCAGAGTGGGTCGACCAGAACCTTGATCACGAGTATGGCTGCCCTCACATTCCCATGCGGTCCACTATGCCCGGTAAGAATACTTAACACAAACTACTGTAATGCACTGTGATAGCCGTTTTACCCGTCCCACAGAATTGCAAATCTAATGATGTACAAAGTACATACCCGCCGATGGTTTGTACGTGTACAAAGTTACATTGACATCCTATCATGTATAAATTATGCATGTCCTTTGGAAGTTATACCGGGAAGCTGGAGAGGTTGAATAAGAAGAGTCTCTGACCGTTCTTTACACCAACCTGTCGTCTTCTAGAGTTGTCCCCAGCCCAGAAGACAGCTCGCCGGTCGTGGGGTCTTCTTCGGCGGAGGCTGCTATGACGTCACCTGGAACCTGTTACTTTGCTTTTTATGGGATGCCACTTGCCCAGGTTAGTGTCCGTATCTACAGAGCGCAAGATCTGCAGTACTGACAATGATGGTAGGCGATACTTCTCATTACTGCATCCTGTTTCATTATTATTTAAATCTTCATATGTTTTACACTGTCCTTTAGAACACTCGACATAGCTTCCGTAATTGTACGGTAAATTTTGTGACAACTTCTGATATAGAGTACATGTCCGGCCGAAACAGACACACATCCTGCTCTGAAGAACGCCCGAAACAGTCTTACACGTCCGGTCCTCTGGAACGGCCGAAACGAGCTGCGTGACCGACCTTCAGAACGCCTGGAACAGTCTGACTAACGCAGCCGAAGTACTTCGCCTCACAGGAACGACCCGAAAGTATTCGAAGCACTTCGGTTGCAGTTCGTTATTCTTATATTTCTCAAAACTAGTGAAATTTAATAAACAAAAACGGTAGACTCGTAGGATAGAAAGCTGGGTTAAATACAGTGAAGAGTATATACATAATTAATAAGAGAATTTAGGCGTTTTGGCGCCCAGCAACCCGAGAGTGCCGACCAATCAGAAGCAAGTTCAGTACAATTGGCTGACTCTCCCACAGGAATGGCACATGGTGTACCATCTGGCGCTTGTACCTCACTTCATTTTTGTACCATGTGCTACTTCACGTGTATTAAGTCGCATCAAGGCGAGCTTCTAACAAGATGAAACACTACTGGCTACAACCAGGAATACCACACATGTCTTCAGGGTGCTTCATTTTGTTTTCCTCTTTGCCAGGCTGTGTACGTGGGGCTAGAACTTTGGTTAATGATCGGGTATTCTACCATACTTCGTAGAGAACAACTTTTTATACATCACACTTCATCACGTGTGTGTTCATTGCCGAAGGCATTTCACTATTGACAAACAGTCACATGATACACGTAATAGGTATCATTAGATCACCAAAATGATACACAATTCTGTTTGCCTGACTTAACTAGCACGAATATTTTAGACCGAGCTGTCTGAAATTGAGCAATTCAGTTAATATTTTGGCTACTTGCGTAGGTCCTAAATCGACTTCATTAGTTCTACGTCCGATACCTCTGGAGGCCAACGCTTTACTGCCGTAGGATTAAGTTGAACTTGGTGCATCTTCGTGAGCACTCGTGGGTGATCTGTGTCGAAATACGATCCCCAGTTATTAATACTAAATTGTGTTTTTTGTGAAGTTGTCACTGTGAAGTTATTTTATAGTTACTGAGTTCTGTGTTCCTAAATTGTGAACTTTTTTAAATATGATTATACCATACCGTTAGCTATTGGGAAGCTGAGGCTACGATTACCGTTTGCTTCTCACAACGTACGTTCCCGCGCTGGTCGTCTCTTACCCCACTGACTCGCTGCTGTCTACGGCTACATTTGCGGCGGTGGCTCGTCTCGTGTGCGACTTCCAAATACCTCGCTTGCTTGCGCTCCAGGCATTTGACACAGTGCAGCAACTCGTTATTAAAAGGAACGCGCAGTTTCTGATGGAAACGTGACGTCAGTGCTCACATCGCAGCCTAGAAATCACTTTATTTACCGGTGTTTTAAAACATCAAGGTTCATTTTCATGAATCCGTCCGTCGTTGCTTGGTAAAATAATTTCTTTCTTTGACTCCATGATGCCTGCGACTGTTAATTTTTAATTGTATTTTCGTACAAATGTAAATAAAATTTTAGCCTCTGGCCATTTTCAAGTGAATACATACGGTTATTACCTCTTTGATCGTTAAAGATGTGTACTGGTAGATATTTCCAACTTAAAAGAAGTTGTTGTTACGGGAAAATGATTGGCATAATTTTTTTGTAGCAACTCCTTCCACTAAATTGCAGTATTTCCCCCGTCACATGTGTCGTGTAAACAAAGCTGTAACAAGAGTATATTGATACTTCAAAATGGCTTAAGGTCGAAACTGTAGAACTGTAAGAAAATAAAATATTAACTGATTAAAGCATCAGAAAGTCCTTAAAAATCAAATTTGTCGACAAGGAATGCAGACAGGTCATCGTTGTCAGACAGTAACTGATTAGCGTCGTCAAAATGGATAGAATCCTACTAAAAAAAAAAGTCATTACGCATGATGTATGTGGTCAAAAAACAGTGTAGTGTTATGTTTGAGACTGGGGTTCCAACGCAGTTGAAAACACATAAGCTAAACAATAGATAAATTAAAGGGAACAAATTAGAAACAAATTACGATTGAAAATTGGGGAAAAATTGCTCGTGTGGGAGCGTGCGTGCGTGCTTTGGAGGACGAATATTGGGCCGCGCGCGAGGGAGGGACGGGTAGCGGGCGGGAGTACGAGCTAAACAAAATCATGCTGTACCTAAATTTGAATTCGCAACTTAGACAGCTACTACGTAAAATTCGATAACAGCACTTACAAGTGACAGTTAAAAAAATTCACGTTCGGTTGACAGGGATGCTATACGAAAAGTATTTGTATTCGTTCAGAGCGTTAGTCATACATGGAGACAAGGAATGCTTCGGAAAACTATAATAGAGGGGCATGTCGACGGGAAAAGACGTGGAGCGAGGAATCGACTGTAGTACACGATCTAATGGAAAAGTATCCGAACGCGTATCGGTGGACGTTAACATACGTTGTGTCTACCATTCGCTTTTATGTTGACTTGATCTCCGCTAGAGAAGAATGGCAGCCCATTCTTCACGTGCCGAAATCAAAGAGGGTAGTGGTGTTTGACGCTAGGTCTGGGGCAAGGTCGACGGTGTAAATCATTGCAAAAGTGTTCCATTGGGTCAGGTTGAGTCTCTCGGCAGACGATTTCATTACAGGAATGTTACTGTCTACAAACCAGACGGTGCTTTACAAGAAGTTGGATTGTTGTCCTGATACAGACAGTATAGTGTGATCCATCACTCCAAATAACTCGTTTCGAGTCATTCGCTGTAGCGTCGCTCTTCGAATCACCTCAAGTGTGGCTTTGCGTCGACTCTAGAAATTCGTGGGTTAGGAGGAGCTGCTTGACCATTCTGTCCATTGTTTTTAACTCCCTGCTCAATGTCATTGTGCTACCTGAACTGATGGTAGCAGGTTGGAACTAACACGTTTTTTCCTTCCCCTGACTGCGTGCTATTTTTTACAACCATC
Organism: Schistocerca piceifrons; assembly: GCF_021461385.2. NCBI lineage: Eukaryota > Metazoa > Arthropoda > Insecta > Orthoptera > Acrididae > Schistocerca > Schistocerca piceifrons. The sequence goes on from NC_060144.1 coordinate 248,473,229, forward strand.
CTTCGCAAGCTCGACGCCCCTTGTCCGTCAGTACTTAAGGGATGCTTCGTCTTCGTTTATTGTTTTGCAGTTGCATTTCACTATCACCAGCAGTCCACTTGGGGAGCTTCACAAGTGCTGGAAGTCCTTATGGATTTGTTACTCCAGTGACAACCAATAACTAGTTCACGTTCAAAGCCGCTGTGCTTCCCTGACCAACCCATTCTGGTATTACGACTTCTGTATTGACAACACAGTATTCCCCCTCCTTCTTTCATATTGGCCAGTCCACATCTCGTAACATGTCGTGTTCAATTCCGCAATTATAGAGGTAACCAAATACTTTTGATCAGTTAGTATCTGTAGATCAAATAATAAAATACGTCGTCTGTAGCACCTTCATACACAGAAATGAAGGAGCTCAAGACTGAAGATCTGCTGGTATCTGTGCTGCTCCCAACAAATTCTCGGATTGAGCACTAAATCAAAGAACGGTAACAGCAATATTTAGCTGTGTTAGCCCAGTGCTTGCAACACTGAATATATTAGGTTGATGCATGAGTTCGTAGCTTTTTTCCGTAAATTTAAGAAACACAACAGATATACATAACAGAGACATTAATCGTCAGTAATATATTGTCCTTCACTATTTACAACAGTCTGCCAACGCTGGGGTAACTTTTCGATTCCTCGAGTGTAGGGATCACGTGGCTTTGAGGCGAAGATCTTGTCGAGCCATGTTCTGAACGCCTTTTCATCTGGAAGGGAAATTCTTTGAACGTGGTGCGATAGAGAGTGGAGAGGTGAAAACCAGAGGACACAGGATCAGGTGAATAAGGCGGACACAGGTGAATAAGGTGGGCGCGGAATGGCTTCCCAACCCAAATCTGGTATAATTTTTATCAGTATAGCAGAATGTGGGTGGGCGGTATCGTGGAGAATCATCACTTCAAGCAGTCTTCCTGGTCGTTGTTCTTGAATTGCAAAACGTCTCGGTTGTTGAAAATAAATAAGGGCCAAAGTAACTGGTATAGGCAAGGGTGTTCAAATACAGAGGTATGTAAACAGGTAGAATACGGTGCTACGGTAGCAACGCCTGTATGAGACAAGAGACTGGCGCAGTTGCTAGATCGGTTACTGCTGATTACAAAGATTTAAATGAGTTTGAACGTGTATCGCACGAGCTATGGAACACAGCATCTCAGAGGTAGCCATGGAGTGGGGATTTTGCCCGTAACACACATTTCACAAGTGTCCCATGAATATCAGGAATCTGGCAAAACATCAAATCTGCGACGTCGCTGCGGCCGGAAAAAGAAGTTGCAAGAGTGGGACCAGCGACGACCGGAGAGAATCGTTCAACGTGACAGAAGTGCAACCCTTCTGTTAATTGCCGCAGAATTCAGTGCTGGGACAACAAGTGTCGGCGTGCGAAACATTCAACGAAACATCATAGATATGGACTTTCGGAACCGAAGGCCCACTCATGTACCGTTGATGGCTGCACGACACAAAGCTTTACTGCTCGCCTGGGCTCGTCAACACGGATATTGGAATGTTCATGACTGGAAACATGTTGCCTCGTCGGACGAGTCTCGTATCAAATTGTATCGAGCTGGTGGACGTGTACGGGTATGGAGACAACCTCATGAATCCATGGACCCTGCATGTCAGCACGGGACTGTTCAAGCTGGTGGAGGCTCTGTAATGGTGTGGGGCACATGCAATAGTAGTGACATGAGACCCCTGATACGGCTAGATACGACTGTCAGGTGACAGGTACGTAAGCATCCTGTTTGATCAACTGCATCCACTCATGCTCATTGTGCATTCAGACGGACTTGGGCAATTCCAGCAGGCAATGCCACACCCCACACGTTCATGATTGGTACAGAGTGGTTCCAGGAACACTCTCGTGAGTTTAAACACTTCCGCTGGCTTCAAAACTCCACAAACATGAACATTGTTGAGCATATCTGGGATGCCTTGCAACGTGCTGTTCAGAAGAGATCTCTACCCCCTCGTGCTCTTACGGATTTATGGACAGCCCTGCAGGATTCATGGTGTCAGTATTCTCCACTATTTCAGGCTTTAGTCGAGTCCATGGCACGTAGAGTTGCGGCGCTTCTGCGTGCCCGCGGAGGTTATACACGATATTAGGCAGGTGTACCAGTTTATTTTTCTCTTCAGTGTAGTTAATCCCGGGAAGCAATTCGTAGTACACCACACCTTTCGTTGCTCCACCAGATGAATAACGTAATCTTTTGTGGATGCTGGCAGATCTTTGCAACCTGCCGCTGTGGCCGAGCGGTTCTAGGCGCTTCAGTCTGGAACCGCGCGACCGCTACGGTCGCAGGTTCGAATCCTGCCTCTGGCATGGACGTGTGTGATGTCCTTAGGTTAGTTAGGTTTAAGTAGTTCTAAGTTCTAGGGGACTGATGACCTCAGATGGTAAGTCCCATAGTGCTCAGAACCATTTAGATCTTTGCACGGTGAGTTGCTGCTGTGTTTGGGCTCAACCATTCCTTTCTTTTCTTTACGTTAGAACGAAGACGCCATTTCTCATCACCAGTAACGATACATGATAGGGAGGGTTCGTGTTCATGAACCAATTGGTGACGAGCAAGCAGAGATGCACACACCGCCACCCGCTGATTTTTGCAATTACAGCTTTTAGCGTGCGGTTTCCAATACACCCGATTTTCGAACGCTACTCATTGCACGCAGATGTTGCACGATGCAAGAATGATCACATTTGCAAGTTTTCGCGTCCACTGCCGTTATCGTTGCGGATTAATGTATTTAAACGATCTTCTTCAAACCCCGAATGTCTTTCTGAAGGTGGAGGATCAGGAGTGTTAAAACTATCCTCCTCAAAACGAGAAAACCAATTCCTTGACGCTCTCTGTCCAGTCGCATCATCACCATTCACGGTGCAAATTTTTCTGGCTGCCTCCGCTGCTGTGACCGCTCTGTCGAACTCAACCGGAAGACTATGTCGTAAATGTTCCGATTTCTCCACTTCACAATCCATTTTCTAGCGTCTGCAGCCACACTCAGTATCACAGAATGACAATATGTAAACTCAAATAGCAACAGCGAACTACAAATAAAAATGGCAATCGATAAATAAAACCGTAGCAGCCGGAAGACCAACATGCAAAACAAAAGCACTATGAACTTACGCGAGCGGTTGTACTCAAATTTTAGTCTACCAACTGTAGTTTTGTTTTACATAGCTGACCTAAATCGTTTTTGCGTATGTGGCGATCTTTGGATCGATTCCCACCCTTCATTTACCCCTTCAAGCAACTTGGTAGTAGACTCGGACGGCCTCGCTGTCTCCAGGATCATAAACCACAACTACAACAAAAAGTCTATTTTGCTAGACTATCGCGCGAGTTGTTCTGAGTTTGCTGTGGCGATGACTCACTGGGCGGCGAAAAAGCGGCCGGGGCGGAGTCTTCGGAACGTCCTGTAGGTTGTGCCGGCGCAGCTGCTGTCCTCGTGCTGGAGAGCCGTTTGCGCAATGACGCAGCGTCTTTACGTCCCCGGCTCACGGCACGGCTCGGTACACTGCTGAATGCACGGCTGCAGTAGCTTGCCCGGGAAACAGAACACACTGGCTGCCCTGTTTGGGACAGGCCGCAGTCACAAACGTGCCACGTAAATCTTCGCCCATCGCAACGAAGTTCCCAACAGTCTGTCCCCAGGCAGGCCATGCTAGCAGTAGCGCATTCTCGTTTCCTTCCGTTGCTTCACTTAAGACTGCAGCTACTTTCTGAAACGTTTTCAGAAATCTCGATAGCGGCGGGGACAACAAAATCGCTGAAATGTGCCAGACGCTGAGAACGCCAGAGTATCTTGCCCTCTCCGTGATCCCAAACAGTTTTTCGTTCACCTCGAATTATTTGGGAAACATTTCATGCATACTACAAAGTAGGACCATATAAAGTCTTGTAACAAAATTGTCTTTTGTCCTGGACAAAACTAGTGTTCAACTACGTGAACCCTCATGAATCGATTCAGTCTCTGTTTCACAAAGTCGAGCCAACGTCTGATGGTGACGGAATCCATCCATGGATGAACTGTTAAAGTACAGCATACATCAGTAGGACGAAAGTATAATATTACGAGGAGGAGAGTCCCATGTCTTATTGTTTCGATGGATCACAGCACTACTTTCTTTCTATTTCAGTTCAGTGAGCTCATCTATTCTTCCCTCAGGTAAAAATTCTCTAGGCTTTAAACCTGTCACCCATAAGAAGAATTTGGATTGAGGCAGTTACCATGTACACTACTGGTCATTACAATTGCTGCACCAAGAAGAAATACAGATCATAAACGGGTATTCATTGGACAAATATATTATACTAGAACTGCCATGTGATTACATTTTCATGGAATTTGCGTGCATAGATCCTGAGAAATCATTACCCAGAACAACCACCTCTGGCCGTAATAACGGCTTTGATACGCCTGGGCATTGATTCAAACAGAGCTTGGGTGGCGTGTACAGGTACAGCTGCCCATGCAGCTTCAAGACGATACCACAGTTCATCAAGAGTAGTGACTGCCGTATTCTGACGAGCCAGTTGCTGGGCCACCATTCACCAAACGTTTTCATTTGGTGAGAGATCTGCAGAATGTGCTGGCCAGGGCAGCAGTCGAACATTTTCTGTATCCAGAAAGGCCCGTACAGGACCTGCAACATGCGGTCGTGCATTATCCTGCTGAAATGTAGGGTTTCGCAGGTATCTAATGGAGTGTAGAGCCACGGGTCGTAACACATCTGAAATGTAACGTCCACTGTTCAAAGTGCCGTCAATGCGAACAAGATGTGACCGAGACGTGTAACCAATGGCACCCCATACCATCACGCTGGATGATACGCCAGTATGGCGATGGCGAATACGCGCTTCCAATGTGCGTTCCCCGCGATGTCGCCAAACACTGATGCGACCATGATGATGCTGTAAACAGAACCTGGATACATTCGAAAAAATGACGTTTACCCATTCGTGCACCCAGGTTCGTCGTTGAGTACACCATCGCAGGCGCTCCTATGTGTGATGCAGCGTCAAGGGTAACCGCAGCCGTGGTCTCAGAGCTGATAGTCCATGCTGCTGCAAACAAAGTCGAACTGTTCCTGCACACGTTTGTTTTCTTGCAAACGTTCCCATCTGTTGACTCAGGGATCGAGACGTGGCTGCACGATTCGTTACAGCCATGCGGATGTCTGTCATCTCGACTGCTTGTGATACGAGGCCGTTGGGATCTAGTACGGCGTCCCGTATTACCCTCCTGAACCCACCGATTCCATATTCTGCTAATGGTCATTGGACCTCGACCAACGCGACAGCAATGTCGCGCTACGATAAACCGCAATCGCGATAGGCTACAATCCGACCTTTATCAAGGTCGGAAACGTGGTGGTACGCATTTCTGCTCCTTACATGAGGCATCATAACAACGTTTCACCAAGCAACGCCGGTCAACTGCTGTTTCTGTATGAGAAATCGGTTGGAAACTTTCCTCATTTCAGCACGTTGTAGGTGTCGCCACCGGCGCCAACCTTGTGTGAATGCTCTGAAAAGCTAATCATTTGCATATCACAGCATCTTCTTCCTGACGGTTAAATTTCGCGTCTGTAGCACGTCATCTTCATGGTGTATAAATTTTAATGACCAGTAGTGTATTATCAGCTTCATGTGCGGGAGGGCTGAGTTCTTTATTTTATTGTATTCCTTGTTTATTTGTACGGTTCATCTGCCTTCAGTAGTTCCAGTGCGTCCAGTACCGGACACGGAAGGAAGGAAGGAAGGAAGGAAGGAATGTAGATAAGAGTTCAACGTTTCGTCCACAGCGAATTCATTACAGGCGGAGCGCAAGTTCGGATTACGAAAGGATGAGGAAGGAAATCAACAAGACTTGATGTCTAATGGAGTGTTCCTCACACAATTCTGACACAATTCGCTGATGATGCTGTCATTCTGAAGGTAGATGTGGCCATGGTTTCTCGTATGTTGCGTGAGAGAAGACGTAAATCTTGAATCGCTTCGTAAGGTTTTCGGCGTAATGAGTGCGGGTACCAACGTGTTCAGCGACTTACCACTACAGGAAATCATTTTCCTTTTTGGAGCATCCAGTGGTGGTTTTCTTTTTACTTGCTTATTTCTGAAACCCATGACGGGTTCAGTTTTATCGTTACACGGTAAAACTACCGCGATGGTGTGCACATGCCATGTATCTTGGTATTAGAAACCAATGTGTCTTGTCGACAGAGCGAAAAGAAAGAATTTACAGACGAGAGTACCTACACGGCGAAGTAAAACATCTGAGGCAGGCTTTCTAGACACCCGGGAAAAGATGCAAATAGAGCTCTACAACCACGTAACAGTGGGCCGAAGGACAAGGATGGAAGAACACATTTTCTCTCCTTGTTGCTAAAAACGTAACTAATCAAATCAGTTAGGTTTCACAGAAGCATAATATCAGACCGGGTTTTAGATCAACAAAGATTTCGTCAAACTCTCAGACTTGTACAGGATATACGCATGTCGGGCCATATAAAATTGCATATGCGTGTGGTACCGTTCACATTCGCACTCCAAAGAGAAGCGTGAGTACACATCTCTAGGAGTACAAAAGTCTTTGCCGATGAGGGTTAGTAGAAAAATCAGCTGTAGCCGAGCATGCTTTGCAGCCAGTATACCACGAAGTGAAGCTTAGCGAAACTAGAATTTTATCTACAACACCGAACTACTATCCACGGCAATACAGAGAAACCATCTAAATATATAAACATGGGGACACTTGTAAGAGAAGGAAGAAACCATGAAGCTTAGTGACATACGAGCAGATGATATACGTAATCGATAGATGTTTTATCTTTGAGATACAACAGTTCGATAGTTACGGTACATTTTCGGAAATGATTCTCTCTGCCGTTCACGTGCAGACTTCTATGACGCCCCCTTTTCACGGTATTAACAGGAGACAAGACTTACCGGTACCAGGAGCATTCAGAAGGTACCAACTCAGCTTTCGTCGAAACATCAGCAAAAAATGACTCTCACATCTATGTTACAGACATTATTTTTACTTTTCGTAAGTTTATGATTTGTTACATTTTAAAGATTCACTCCACGTTGCTTCAGATATTCATAAAAGAAGTTGATTATATTTACTATACTTTCCGTAATGTATGTAAAATTTAAATACTCTGCCTCAGTTGGGTCGTATTCTGGAATATTAGCCCGAGTGCTCTTGATATTGAGGAGTCCTGACTCTCTGGCCATAATTTCGGGAAGAATGACAAGTTTCCTGGTGCCACCTATCACGGATTCTGTGGTTCGGTTCCTGTGGTTTATCGACATTTGAGCGTCTCCATTTGTATCATATTGGTCGGGAACATTAAGAAGTATTATTATTTTTATTACTACCGGTTGGAGAGACGCCCCCGCAAGAGACGGTAGTAGTTCTGATCCATTTATTTGACCCGTAGCTGTTGTGGCATCGCATGGACGACCCAGACGATGTTTTTTTACTATGCTCGATCCGAATGAAAGGGCAAATGGCAGAGCATGCGAACAAAAAGAGGTGCTGCGAGGTCGTGAAAGCGTACCTTTTCTACCGGCCGGGGCAATCATGATGGAGTGCGTAGCTGACGCATCCCGCTCGCCCTAATGAACACTTACGGAAATTGGTGCGTACCTCTGGGAACGTTGGGGACATTCCACAATACCTTCCCAGTGGACCTCTCTATGTATGTGACGGGGACGTAAGTAACGCCTTAATGAAAGAGAAAGACTTTGCCTTTCGTTCACCAGCTCCATGTTTAATCACTCTGGGGCCGTTGAGAGTAAGTCTGCTATCTTCAGCGGTGCTTCTGGTTTGTTCGCCCATCAGTTTCGCTTCTAGTTATTGCCACTGATATTCCTCAAATCAGTAAAGCTGTGCACTAAGTCCCGTTTCCTTTGTCTGAAGATCATCAAACTTTTTACTCTCTTATAAAATCACTGCAACGGATCGTAAGTCTTTCGTAATGAAACAGAACATTACTTTAGCAAATGGCGTTGCAGAGACCTGAAGGGAAATACGATCATTTATCCGGTACGACACAAATACCTTCCCAAGAGATCTAAGAATAGATCAAAATACGTAGTACAATACGCTACGATATTGCAAGGCTTATGTTATTCGGAATTACGATGCAATGTTACTTCGGACTCGAAGGTATGTCTGAAGGAACAGGCACTGCGGCGATTGTGGCCGTTATGAAATACATGAAACATACTCGCAGCTGCGAATATGGACAGCCATCAGCTGTGTAATGGAATGACGACAATGAAAATTTGTGACAGAGAGAGAGAGAGAGAGAGAGAGAGAGAGAGAGAGAGAGAGAGAGAGAGAGAGAGAGACTCCGGGTTCGAGTCCCGGTCCAGAACAAATTGTTATTGTCATTCCGTTTTAGAACTGAAAGTTGTCCACATTCGCAACTGTGAATACCTTTCATGTATAAGAATACCTAGTTTTTTCTCAGCCACCTGTATTCCTTGTCTACAATGAATCACTTTCTTAAACCTCAGAAACTAAACATTAATATAGGACACGTCACATTGATGTGCTGAAGTAGTTTCATAAAAAAAATTGTGCAGTAGGTCTAAGATGTTCTCGTATACTTAACTATTTATTCTGCGACATTTTGGTAATGTGCTTCCCATCTCCAGAGCGAACTGGCGCACTGTATTGTCCTGTCAAGTGAGGCTGCATAAAACGACACGGGTAGGGGCAGCTGAGTCACCCTGTATATTAATCTTGTCATTGGGTTATATATACATATATACTTCGACGACGCTTCGCATTTTTATTTCTCTTGTTAATTTCGTTGTTTCTGATGGCGAAACGCAATTTATAAGACGTTTCTTAAAAGTTTAAGAACTATAAACGTAATAAACTTACAGAGATATACAAATCCTGCAAGTCTACAACGATAATTACACGAGGAGAGAGTGGAGACACTTTGGATAAGTGTGACAGAAGTAAAGTACATCTTCGTGCAAAAATGACTCATGACCACTCCTCACTTGTATTTTTACAGTATGACTTCCTTTGTTAACAGTTGCTGAATTGTTTTTTAAAGGGTGGAGCCCTTTCCATGCCACACCGCCGTGGTGGGTATCAACGGAAGTTCTAAAGTCACCGTCACCTCAGTATTTGTTAGGTACTAATAGAGGGCTTCAAGGGGTGTGGGACCGTGATGTTACCGTACGTTTGGATAGGATTACCTATTAATACGGTCGCATCGAAGAGATAGTGGATGAAAAGCGAACGAAGGGTAGCGGTTTCATGGGAAGAGAGGGGGGGGGGGGGGGCGGTCCAATGCAAGCCTCTCAGATAGTCTGGCTGCGTAGTAAGAGCAGTAAAGGTTTTCTTGCTATCTGCGGCAGATCATGCAAGGTTGAGGTTGTTGTTAGTTTCGGGTATCGTGCAGTGCTCGCTACCGTTGTCACAGCTTTGGTCGTCATAAAGTGTGTCAGTCCTATCGAGAAGGGGAACTGCTGGGCTTGGACACCAGTGTGTCACCTGGGTCAGCTGCGGCGTCTGTACCGTAACAAGCAAAGGTCGATTGGTCATAAGTCGATCGCACTCTGTAAGAGTTTTGGTTGGGTTCGTTGGCGCTGTAGTGCGCAGTACGGCTTCCCTGCGTTGCCGGTTGATAGTCTGGTTTATAGTTGGCCGCGGCAGTCAGCTTTGCTGTGCCGCAGGGAATCACTAGTCTTTGCTGTGTCTGTGTGTTGGTCTACCTGTGGGTGATAAATTGTCCCTAATTACTGGTGCTCTTGGACGGTTACGTTTCTACCTACGATTGTGATCCTAGTTTCCCAGGTTAGGGGTGAAACGATTGTTCGAATTATCGTTTTCTTGTACAATCGTGTGGCGAGTCGCCCAGAGCTCTGAGAGGGAATTTTATCTATCACGTGGCTGTCGCCTGGGAGGATACCGCTTCTGATATAGACGTAGTGCTATTTGCGTAAAACGGATCAGTAGGAGCAACTGTATCACCCTGTATGTAAATTAACATATTGCTGTATGATTCAGTATTGTAGAACACTAACTCTTCCATCCTCCCAGAACTTTCGCTGATTACGACGCCACGGAATGACCAATGGCCATTATATGAAATGATAACCCACATACATAGTGTGTGGCCATTCCATGGATGAGTGAAAAAGTGTTCCATAAACAGTTTTGAAGCTTTGGTAACTCGTGAAATGTATGCGTTAGGAGCTGGAAATGGAGGGATTTTCAGTTCGTTAGCTCTACAGCGACGCCCGTAATTTAACCTTATCCTAGCCGAAGTGCGAAAATGATTAGTGTTGTAAAATTATTTTAAGTTTCTGCTGTTGTCACGGCTAGGACTGCAAACCCGAACCATGCTGTCAAAATTAGCCTTCAGTTCGTATATAAAACTGTTAGTGGTTGAGACTCACGAAAAATCCTAGGTTCCTTTAGTTATATATTTTTACTCTGCAAAAAATTGTGGCGTGCATGGCAGAGGGCACTGCAGCACGGTACCGCGTCTTCTCGTTCCATTCGTATGTAGCACAGGAACAAAGACTGCCTCTGTACCCGCAGTAATTAGTCTGCGGGAGCGATACGCAGCCGGTTGCACTAACACACCTAAACTCTTCATTTACTACGGTTCTAGAAAATTCTCTAAGTTTTCTCTAAGGGGTAATTCCCGCAGTTTTTTGTTCGAGTGACCTACGGTGTATTAAGGTTGAAGTCGGAGCTAACTGAGACGGAAATTGTTTATAGAACTTTAAAGTGTTTCATATGTCAGGTGCGTTATTGGCAAGAATGGCTTTGACTGATTGTGTTCAGTCTCGAAATACCTCTGGTGGACGATAAAAAGCAAGAACACGGTGCAAGAAGTGTTTGAATTCATCGGTATTGGCCCGCAGGTCGTCCATACCCCGCGATCTAACGCCTGCCATTTGCGCTTGTACCTCTCATAAATGTTGGGGATTATGTAAGTTTACTCGTACCTTCCACAAATAAATCGAGGCTTAAACGTCTATAGTTAAAGTAAGCTTTCGGATAAAGCTATTTAAACGTAAATGTAACTTACTCATTACAAAGAGGAATCAGCCAATAAATTGTTTTCCATTTATTTTATTAGAGCGATTTTATTACTCGTTTCCATCTGCTGTCTTCTGCATATCACTTCAGGAAGTGTTCTACAAAATAAAATTAAAAAAGTGATAGCATCAAAACCGATAGCAGTATATATCGAACTGGTTCTAGTGTGTTACCGGCTTGCACCATTAGAGGCTGTTGATGGCATTATTGTGTTAAATTAAACAGAAAAGATAAATTTGAGTGCTATATTTGCTTGTAAATGAGAAGTGACACGCGCACGCATGCACGGTCTTGAAGTCCCACAGTCTCTGTTAATAGGCAGCGTGATTGAGAGAGGTTCTTGGAAAATCATTTACGTCAAAGTTTACAAGAAGGCACTCTTGTGTTATGTAACAACATTGAAACAAACCTAATAAGACACTCCACATCCACCATTAATGAGGGTACTGGTTTCATACCGCCATTATACAGTAAAGGTACATGTCAGTAATCCACCACTTCTATTTGAATAATTTTAGATAATTAGTTTCCAGATGGTAAAATTTCCGAAAATTTGAAGAGTTCTGCAATGACACAGTTCTTTCGGACGCAGGCTGCTGACGGAAAGACTGCAACGTGAAAAATCATTGCACCTCTCTCTGTGGTCTTCAATCGTTGCAGGAATAAGGAAGGAAGAAAGGACAACGTAATGTCCGGTCAACGATGGGTTCATAGAAGACGGAGGACAAGCTCTGATAGGACAAAGATGTCGGAGGAAATTGACTTAGTCATTATCAAAGGAACCGTTCCGGCATTCACCTTCGTCGAATTACGGAAATTTACATTTATCTTTTTTGATGATCCGTCACCTAACTAACTAAATGAAATGGTTTTTAATATTACTTTCAGTTGGCTACAAATGAGAAAATTTTTATTTAACAGAAAGAATTGTGTAATACAGCTTGTCTTTAAATTGTAGGTAAGAAGCTGCTACGTACTAAATATATTACCTCTTGTACGGGTTGTAAAAAAAGACATCTTTGTTATTTCTTAAATCACCTAGTATGTATGTATGTATTTATTATTTTAACAGATACATAAAAATTTAAAAATTGCGTTAGATCGAGAATTTGTAAGAATTTAACTTAAGATATTTGAAAGGAAGGGAAAAACAAAGGATAAAATGTGTAAGGTCACATCGCCAATGGAATTTCCATATTCTACGGCCTGGGTTGTACTCTTCGAGACGCTCGCATCTGCGTTGCATGCTAATTCTAATTCTGATGACGGACGGAATGTAGGGAATCGTCTCCTACTTCACGCGGAGTCGCTGTCCGAAGTGTGTCTGCTGTGCTAGTCTATTCTAATTTCTGTTCCGTTCACTTCCGATGCATTCCAAGTCCTTGTGTTGTTCTACTTGTGTGATTAGTTTATTTCTTCTCTACGAGTTAACACTGTATGCGTAATCCATCACGAATGTGATCCCTGCGCCCATGTCATAGTTAACATAAGTTTTAGACCTTGGGGTCTAATTTTACACGACGCGTATTAAGTGTTTAACATGTTTATTTAGGCGCCATTATAACTCGTAGGAGTCTATGGCTGTTACTTACTGATGTCGTCTGTTTGTGGGCAGGTGGTCGTCAGTTCGAGAGTTCTTAACGTGATGCTGTACACTGAGGTGATGCTTTCTAATACCGTGTCGGACCTCGTTATCCCGGCATACTGCAGCAACTAAGTCCTCTGCGGAAATATTGAGCCATACTGTCTCCATAGCAGTCCATAATTGAGAACGTGTTGCCGGTGCAGGATATCGAGCACGGCCTGATTGCTCGATTATGTACCATAAAAATTTGCTGGTATTCATGTCAGGGAATCTGTGTGGCCAAATCATTGGCTCGATTTGTGAAGAATGTTGTGACATAGCTCATACATAAGAATTTCATCGTTCTTTGGGAACATGAAGTCCATTGACGGTTGCAAGTGGCCTCTCAAGTGGCGGAGCATAACCATTTCCAGTCTATAATTAGTGCCATTGGACCAGGGGACCCAGTTTATCGCATGTAAACCCGGCCAACCACACAGTGCCTTGTTGATAACTTGGGACCAGAGTTTAGTAGGCTCTGCGCCTCACTCGAACTCTGCCGTCAGCTCTTGCCCACTAAAATCGGGATTCATCCGACCAGGCCATGGTTTTCCAGTCGCATAGAGTCCAAGCGATATGGTCACGAGCTCAGGACAGGCGCTGCAGCCGATGTTGTGCTGCTAGGATAGGCACTCGCGTCATTCATCTGCAGCCTTAGTCGATCAACGCCAAATTTCGCCGCACTGTCCTAACGGATACGTTCGTCGTACGTCCTACATTGATTTCTGCGGTTTTTGCGTGCAGTATTGCTTGTCTGTGAGCACTGACAACTCTACAGAACGTCGCTGCTCTCGATCATTACGTGAAGGCCGTCGGGCATTTGGTTGTCCGTGGTGAGAGGTAATTCCTGAAATTTGGTATTCTCGGTACACTGTGGATCTCGCAATATTGAATTCCCTAACGATTTCCTATAGGGAATGCCCCAGGTGTCTAACTCCAACTACCATTCCGTGTTCAAAGTATCTTAATTCCCGTCGTGCAGCCACTATCACGTCGGACATCTTTTTTCACGAAGCATTTGAGTACAACTGACAGTTCTGCCAGTGCACTGTTCTTATCCACGTTGTGCACTAATACTACCGCCATCTGTATATGCGCATATCGCTACCCTATGACTTGTGTCACCTCAATGTGTGCTCCATTTTTCTTCAACTATGTAGCTCATTATTCATGAACTGCCACAGCCTGAGCCGGTAGATTCGTTCTGTTCAGTGTTGCATACTACGCATGGGTCAGGTTCATCTAGCGTTGTTATCTGTCTGGTTCACCTGTACGACTTTGTTTCATTGTATTCTTCATGTAGTGTTGCGTGATGTAGTGTCAGTGTCCCTGTTCCAGTCTTGTCTTTTATTTCAGGCTCTTACGGATTTGCAGATGCCGTCGTTCACGAAATTTGTTTATCGGGTCCGCGTGTGTAACACGCAATAGACGGGTATATGATTCAGAGTGGTCTGTTTTCCACAGAAACAGCATGTGGCCTGACCGAGCTCCACTAGATGGAAAACGACGGGAAACCCGAATATGGGTGTCTGAACGCTTATTTCTACCCAGCACTTAAAGAATGCGATCCCAGTGCCTTAAACTGCTGCTTAATGTTCTGCCGTTGTACCGCCCTGAGATGTCGACCTGCCATCGATATGAACGACGACGATAGACCACAGTCGTGCATCCTCGTCGCGAGCTCGGTTGTTAATTACTCCGGTGTAGTCGCCGTGACCATCTAGGGCTGCAATTAGCGCGACGTTCACTACGGGCGCCCGCTCTGCCTTCTGTACTCGCACGTGATATCCTCTGTGCGGGTCGCGCGATGCAGCCGGCGCTCGCAACACAATCCTTCTCAAAGGTAGACCTACCAGGCGGTTATAATTAAAGTGCAGATAATCACGGAGGTCCATGGTGGGCTGTAATTACCGCAAGGCAGCGAAATTTGATAGCTATGCTAATGCGTTAACGCGGAACCGACTTACGCTTGAAAAAGTTCAGTTCGAATTTCGGCCACCAGGTGCAAATCTGGCGCTTTACAGCATCTCGTTAACGTCTCCAGTGCTCTTAGTGAACCAATTCTGTCAGCAGCAGTCAATGATAAAATCAGCGTTATGCCTTTCCCACTTGTTTTCTGTCCATCCCCCTTCCCTAATCCATTACATATCGAAACATTTGTGTGTGTCTTCGTTGCGTTCACAGCGCCAGATTTGCGCATGGTGGGCAGAATTGGAACTAATTTTTTTCCGGCTAAAAATGGTTCCGCATTAACGCATTAGAATATCTACGAAGTTTCGTGCCATACGATAATTACAGCCCACAATGCACTCTGTGAACAGCTGCATGTCAGTTATAACCACCACCTACGTAGTATCAGCAGTGAACTGTAGACATAGCCAGGATAGCAGCACCGTCATGTTTACGCCGTAGTAAAAGGGCACGGGGCATTTGTAAGAGCATTCGTGCCAGTGGAGTGCTGCCACATTACACTCGGCTATACACCAACGCGATGCATAGGACAACAATTAAATACTGACTCGTCGCATACTTTTGCTTTGAAAATATTCATCAACAATGTGATATGTTTGAATAAATCGTTGGCTACTTTGATTCTGATGCTTTTAAAAAAACAAAAAAAAAAAGTTGTTACACAACTTTCGAAAGCATATCGTCTGGCAAATAATGACTTAATTGGTTCAAATGGCTCTGAGCACTATGGGACTTAATATCTATGGTCATCAGTACCCTAGAACCTTGACTTACTTGTTCTGGCACCTTTTGAAAATAGAATCAGTAAAAAAAATTCCTCAGAATTCACTTGCTAGGTGTTACCTTGCAAATAAAGCTGTGAAGTTATCGCAAAGGTGGTGTTTCTCTGAATTGTTCATGATATTGCCGAAACTGATGCCTAATAACACATTTACCCATATCGTGAAAGGGATGTTTATTGTGTGCTCTTTGCGTCTTCTTTGGGGTAGATACTTGAATTTCCCGCCGCTCACAATAGTCTCTTTTTTTTCCGCAATGTGCACAACATAAACTTCCTCATCTTTAATACTTCATTTGTACCTTCCTTCACATTTTCCTTCAGAGCAGTCGTTGCAATCTTCGTCTCATCGTCAGTAATTTAAATGATGTTAACACGAAGTCGAAGCAGCTGCCATTTCTCGTGCTTCCACTGCGAGGTGACTACGTGCGCTACTTAGAATTGTAACGTGGCTGTGACCTAGTCAAGCGATAAAATTAATCTCGCTGCTGGCGGGTCCACGGTTCGCTTTATCGATTAACATACTGCTACTCTTTTCTGGCACTGTGATGATGTCTTAAATTGCCTGAAAAACAAATACACGCGCAAATATTTTTATTTTATCTAAGTCGTATCAGTTATCGTACATGTTAATTAAGCAAGGTAATGGCGGCGATGGCTTCACCGTGTGGGTTACGTAACAGTATTGCGTTTTAGATCTACATTTAATATTTTTGACGCTGTCATTATTGACTAAAAATATTATCTTTTATACTATTTTGGTAACACTGATCGATCAGGTCTTTGTAGTTCATCGAAACTACTATTCACAGAAAAAATTTGCGATCGAAGTCTGATACAAATTGTACAAATCGAGACATAACTCGGTGAATTTGTTGGCTGACGTTGTGATCGATAAATTTTCGCCATCTGGGTAGAAAATTGAAGAAAAAAATTTTTTTTTACCAAGCGGCAGGTCACTATTTAACTAATTTTCTCGTACTACCTTGGAATGTAAGTCACGTTATCACATTAACAACTTTCTGCATCTGGTTTTTTACGAAATTAGCCGATTTCTTGATTTCCGTGTTTGAGTGACAGTGACTTCGCTGCTTGCCCCTAAGTAGCACTTGAAAGCACAGAGAGATACGAAATGCTCAACTTCAGATATATTTTATCGAAATTGCTGTCTAGCTTCTTTTACTGTGCAAGAGATTTTATACTTTCCCGCTGTCTTCTAAAGAGAGTTTCATTAGCTGGGGAACTCAGCGGTAACTTTAACATGGTGACTGTTATCTAACCCTGAGTTAAGCACATATATTTGCCTGTATCCTTTCTCCTCCTCCTCCTTCTCCTCCTCCTCCTTCTCCTCCTCCTCCTTCTTCTCCTCCTCCTTCTCCTCCTCCTTCTTCTCCTTCTTCTTCTTCTTATTATTATTATTACTATTATTTCTCAGACGTTATGTCTGGTTAAAAATGGAAAGTGACGTGGATCTTCATCAAGCGTGACTTCTTTTTAACTGTACGGTATATGTTACATTGCATTTAGGAACTTTAAGGTAATTGAACAAGTATCAATAATTACGGATTTCTGTAGTTGTATATATAAGTTTGGATGTAGCTGTATTGCGTTGATGTACTGGTGGATATTGTGTGGTATGACTCCTGTAGTTGATACTATAATCGGTATAATGTCAACTTTATCCTGATGCCACATGTCCTTGACTTCCTCAGCCAGTTGGATGTATTTTTCAATTTTTTCTCCTGTTTTCTTTTGTATATTTGTTGTATTGGGTATGGATATTTCGATTAGTTGTGTTAATTTCTTCTTTTTATTGGTGAGTATGATGTCAGGTTTGCTATGTGGTGTTGTTTTATCTGTTATAATGGTTCTGTTCCAGTATAATTTGTATTCACCGTTCTCCAGTACATTTTGTGGTGCATACTTGCATGTGGGAATGTGTTGTTTTATAAGTTTATGTTGTAAGGCAGGCTGTTGATGTATTATTTTTGCTACATTGTCATGTCTTCTGGGGTATTCTGTATTTGCTAGTAATGTACATCCGCTTGTGATGTGATCTACTGTTTCTATTTGTTGTTTGCAAAGTCTGCATTTATCTGTTGTGGTATTGGGATCTTTAATAATATGCTTTCTGTAATATCTGGTGTTTGTTTGATCCTGTATTGCAATCATGAATCCTTCCGTCTCACTGTATATATTGCCTTTTCTTAGCCATCTGTTGGCTGCATCTTGATCGATGTGTGGCTATGTTAGATGATACAGGTGCTTGCCATGTAGTGTTTTCTTTTTCCAATTTACTTTCTTCGTATCTGTTGATGTTATGTGATCTAAAGGGTTGTGGAGGTGGTTATGAAATTGTAGTGGTGTAGCCGATGTATTTATGTGAGTGACTGCTTCGTGTATTTTGCTAGTTTCTGCTCGTTCTAGAAAGAATTTTCTTAAATTGTCTACCTGTCCATAATGTAGGTTTTTTATGTCGATAAATCCCCTTCCTTTCTGCTTAATGCGAATCTTTCAGTTGCTGAATGTATGTGATGTATTCTATATTTGTGGAATTGTGATCGTGTATGTGTATTGAGTGCTTCTAGGTCTGTGTTACTCCATTTCACTACTCCAAATGAGTAGGTCAATATTGGTATAGCATAAGTATTTATAGCTTTTGTCTTGTTTCTTGCTGTCAATTCTGTTTTCAGTATTTTTGTTAGTCTTTGTCTATATTTTTCTTTTAGTTCTTCTTTAATATTTGTATTATCTATTCCTATTTTTTGTCTGTATCCTAGGTATTTATAGACATGTTTTTTCCATCGCTTCTATGCAGTCGCTGTGGTTATCCAATATGTAATCTCCCTCGACTATGCTATTTTTCTTACATTTGTCTGTTCCAAAAGCCATATTTATATCATTGCTGAATACTTCTGTTATCTTTAGTAATTGGTTGAGTTGTTGATTTGTTGCTGCCAGTAGTTTTAGATCATCCATGTATAGCAGATGTGTGATTTTGTGTGGGTATGTTCCAGTAATATTGTATCCATAATTTGTATTATTTAGCATGTTGGATAGTGGGTTCAGAGCAAGGCAGAACCAGAAATGACGTAATGAGTCTCCTTGTTATATTCCACGCTTAATCTGTATTGGCTGTGATGTGATATTATTTGAATTTGTTTGGATATTAAGTGTGGTTTTCCAATGTTTCATGACTATGTTTAGGAACTGTATCAATTTAGGATCTACTCTGTATATTTCCAATATTTGTAGTAACCATGAGTGGGGTACACTATCAAAAGCTTTTCGGTAATCAATGTATGCGTAGTGTAGCGACCTTTGTTTAGTTTTAGCTTGGTATGTCACCTCTGCATCTATTATCACTTGCTCTTTACATCCTCGTGCTTCTTTGCAACATCCTTTTTGTTCTTCATTTATAATGTTGTTCTGTATTATATGTGTCATTAATTTCTGTGTAATGACTGAAGTTAATATTTTGTATATTGTTGGTAGGCATGTTATGGGGCGATATTTAGCTGGGTTTGCTGTGTCAGCTTGATCTTTAGGTTTCAGATAAGTTATTCCATGTGTAAGTGTATCAGGGAATGTGTATGGGTCTGCAATGTGACTGTTAAATAATTTAGTTAGATGTGAATGTGTTGAGGTGAATTTCTTTAGCCAGAAATTTGCTATTTTATCTTTTCCAGGGGCTTTCGAATTGTTAGTAGAATTAATTGCTTGGGTGACTTCATGTTGCAAAATTATCACTTCAGGCATTTGTGGTATCATCTTGTATGTGTCTGTATCTGCTTGTATCCACCATGCATGCCTGTTATGCTGTACCGGGTTTGACCATATGTTGCTCCAGAAGTGTTCCATGTCTGTTACGTTTGGTGGAGTGTCTATTTTAATGTGTGTGTTACCTATTGTCTGGTAAAATTTCTTTTGGTTTGTGTTGAATGTTTGGTTTTGTTTCCTTCTATTTTCACTTTTTTTTATATCTACGTCGTTTGGCCAATGCTTGTAATTTCTGCTTCTTTTCATCTAACTGCTCTATCGCTTCTTGTTGTGAGATTTTACCTAACCTTTTTCGTTTTTTGTCTGATATTTCATTTCTTATAAATTGTGTTAGCTGTCCGATGTCTTTTCTCAGTTTTTTTATTCTGATCTGTAGTCTGTGTTGCCATGCTGGTTTTGTGGGTTTCTTCTGTGTGTTGGTCGGTTTTGATCTCTGCCTAGTGTGTATATTTAGTGTAGTGAGTGCTCCTATATAAATCAGTGGTTGTAACTCTTCCATAGTTGTATTTTCATTTATTTTGTTGTGTATGGTTGTGTTGATAGTTGTTATTGTTGTTGTTTCGACTTGTGGGTTATTTGGTGGTCTATGCAAGAATGGTCTAATGTCTGTATTTGTGTCTTTGTATTCTATATATGTCAGCTGAAATTTTTCTTGTATAACATGTGTGTCACGTCGTGTTCTATTTGTGCTTGTTCTGGTGGCTGTCTTAAGATTTTGTTTTCCTCCGATTGTTTAATTGATGCGTGTTGTTCTTTGTTTGTTTGCTCGGGGATGCTTGAGTCCATTACTGTATTTTCTTCTTCTTCTTCTGATTGCTCATTATTTTGTTCTAGTATTTGTTGTACTTGTTGTTTGATGTTTTCTAATTCTGACTGGGGTATCCTGTTATTTTTTATTATTAAACGGATCTGATCAGCTAGTCGTTGTTCTGTTAAAAATTTTAATTCTGGGTATCTGGTAATAAATGTTGTATATACTTGTGGTCTGTATCCAGTTGTGTTTGTTCCTAAGTTTGTTGCTTGGTAATAACAGAACGTGAGGTGTCGGTTAACTTCATCTGACCACCTCATCCTCTGTCTTTGTTTTCCTTCTAGGGTGGTTGCAGGAACCATATCCTGCAAAAACGCCTCTATTTGGATTTAAATCATTTTCCGTGTGGCTAGCAGTGTCGTTACCATTGTGGGCGGGCATAGGGTTCAAGCGCCGTCCCCGACCATGACAGCGCTTGTCGGAGGCTTCATTAGTTCCGTCCTGAACCAACTAATCACACTAAAAGGGGGAATAGCCCTGTTAGTGGTTTGTTCTTTTCGTCGCCTTTTACGACTGGCAGAACATACCGGAGGCCTATTCTTTTCCCGGGCCTCCACGGGTATTATTATTATTATTATTATTATTATTATTATTAGTTGTAGTAGTGGTAGTAGTAGTAGTAGTAGTAGTAGTAGTAGTATAATAATAATAATGGTAATAGTAACATCAGTAATAATCTATCCCCATGAGAATAACAGGTAATTCGGATCCAGTATGTAGCGTTAAACCATATTAGATTAGCTGATAAGCTACACAGGGTTCCTTCAGTAAACCATTTACTTGGGAGCTCCATGAAGCCTAAGTGACCTCTGTGAAAGAAAGTACACCATGAAAATATTGAAGAAAATGTGGATTGTCTGAGACCGACTCTGCTGTGTAGCGCAACAAGTAAGCTGCTTAGGAAGCTCCAGATTCAACGTGAACATGTTACGGTCTATAATTAATTAGGTTTTTTTTCTCCAATTTTGATATAAGTATGGAGAGTGAGTTTCCATTAGTAAGTGATAGTGATCTTGTTTTGTGAAGCCTGTGTCATTATTTTATCTGATTACGTAATCGGAACTCCGTGTCTGTCGTTGATTTTTCCAGACATCAACGTGTACAGCAGTAATACGTCCGTGAGTGGGGACGTGCAGACAGGAGGGGGGTGGTGGACAAAGACAA
This sequence comes from Schistocerca piceifrons, assembly GCF_021461385.2. Classification (NCBI taxonomy): domain Eukaryota; kingdom Metazoa; phylum Arthropoda; class Insecta; order Orthoptera; family Acrididae; genus Schistocerca; species Schistocerca piceifrons. Next base: position 248,494,484 of record NC_060144.1, read on the forward strand.
CAATGAAAACAGCGGAAACCGGGCCTACGGTCTTTAAACTTCTGGGTGTGCTTTTGAGGCTATAACGCAAATTATTTAACAGTAAGTCTTACTACTCAGAAAGGTAGTATTCTATACTTATTTACTAATTACTGATCGTCAGTCTCACGTGCTTCATTTGCATCTCAGTATGACAACTTCCTACGGTTACATGTTAATATGGAAAGGCATAAAGAGAGCGGTATTATTATTACTATCATTATAGGGGAGGGAGCTAGTCCGAGCGAGTAAGAGGGAGAGCACTAGACCTAATCTTCGAAATACGTGGAGCCGTTGGAGCTGTGACCCACTCTCAGCCCTGGGAAATAATTACACTCAAACTCCTCCTCAGTTCTGATTTCACAGCGACACCAGCGAACACACAAGAAGATACAGCAAAACTCGAGAAGAAAGAATTCTGTCTGTCCTAGTACCTCCGTAAAATAAAAATGCGCGTGGGCTGCATCACTGCTTTCTCGCAGTGTGAAACTGGAGGTACCTAGCTGACTGCATCTGGTATTTATGCGCTGCGTGTACGAGAGAATACTCCAGTTGGCGATAACCCATATTAATTACGCTAAAATGAACATTCAATTTGGGAAATACGGTCGCACGAGACGGGGGTAGTAACCAGGCCGTTTGCATGCGAGCGGCGAGCTGCAAACAGCCGTGGAATGTTTGCCAGTTGGCACCTCGCAGCCCGGCGTAATGCGGCCGTCAACTTTTTATCTGCTCCGCCAGCCCCACGCGTCGTGGCTACCACCACACCACACCACACCACACCGAGCAGCAAGCAAGTACGCCCGCCTATCGCACGGCTGCAGCGAACGTTGTCGGTTGTCCGGTGGGACATGACCGATACCCCCTACCCGTCTGAACATTTTACGTGTCGCGAGGCTGATTTATTTGAACTGATCGTAATATGCAGTGTAAATGTGCTCCTGCGCATATTGTTTGCACGCTCGCTTCTGTTCCCTTGATTTGGGTCATTATTTATTATATCGGGTGGCGTGGCGTCCGAACTGTATTATTTGTAGATTTATTATATGCAAGGTACGGACAGCGAATAGTTTAACGTTCTGTTTTGTGCCGCGTGCTGTAATAACACCGCAGTACGGTTCGGCCTACCCGACATGTGAGCGCAAAACGTTAACGGGTGTAATTGCGACAATGGTACCATGTTCGTTCAGTTTTCAGTGGATTGTAGGATTGAACAGCAATTGCATTGTAATGTTGTCGATCACAGTTCACTGCTACATGTACCTGATATTGTAAGCCACGGGAACGTTCAGCATTTCCCACCACAGAGACGTAAGGCGCATTGAGGTCATTAGAGACGGAGCACAAGCTCGGGTTGTATCAAGGATGAGGAAGGAAACCGGTCGTGCCCTTTCAAGGGAACCATCCCAACATTCGCCTGTAGCGATTTAGGGAAATCACGGAAAACCTAAATGTGGCTCGCCCGACGCGGGTTTGAAGCGTCTTCTCCCGAATGAGAGTCCAGTGTGCTAACTAATGCGCCACCTCACTCGGTTATTGTTGTTACGCAGGCCTTGACTAGAAGAGCATACATGCACGATCCACGAGAGTTAAACTAGGTGTCAGCAATCACAAGTGTCTACCAAAATAGCCATTAAGGTATATCTGTTAGTGTAAGCTTGTATTAAGCAAATCGCGATTCCAGCGATCGTCTGCCTTACATACACCAGTAATTACATGATTTTTAACTAGCTTTTTCTTTGAGAATAGAGTTAATTTTAGATTTCCCGTTTCGAATTTCAAGTTCTATACTGTTACACAGTTGACTGTAGCCTTCAGTTCTGCCAGTCAGAGCACAGATACAGCGGCCACCTGCTTGATCAGCGCCAGCTCTTGTAAAATTATACCGGTTTGCTACAATTTGGTGGCCTGTAACTTTTGACTGACATTGGTTGTTATCGTAACTAAATTGAAGACATTAATTTTGTGTATATGTATATATGAATTCAACTCTTTAAATAAAATTAAATTTTGTAATTAATAGTTTAACGTTGACAGGAATTTTAAAAATGGAAAAAATGTTGGTATCTGCAGGAATCGAACCTGGGGCTGCGAATTAAGTCTATGCCATGGACGACAAACCCATGGTGGAGTCATGACAACTGCCCTTTAAAAATCCCTCTTACTCTATGCTTGCGCAATACGCTACACACAGTTCCAAAGAAAAATACTGACCTGATGCTGTGAGCAACGTAGCATTCTTAGTGCTGAAAGGCATAACATTACAACAGAGCGTGGGCAGTAGAAAACAAACAGCAGCGCCTCACTGGGTAGCCGCGCGGTCTGAGGCGCCTTGTCACAGTCCGTGCGGCTCCTCCTGTCTGAGGTCAGAGTCTTCCCTCGTGTGTATGTGTTGTCCTTAGCGTAAGTTAGTTTAAGTAGTGTGTAAGCTTAGGGACCGATGACTCAGCAGTTTGGTCCCACAGGATCTTACCACGAACTTCCGAACAGCAGCGTCCCTTCTCTGAGTTGATCCTATCGCGGCTGAAAGATTCTCAGCACTCGACACTTGTTTCTAGTTGTCTCCGAGAGAGTGCTACAAAACGTGTTTTCGTCCATTTTATTTTCATAGCAGCATCCATCGGCAGAGAAACGGCGTAATTCTGGTGCGAAGACTTGCGGCTCGCATTAGCAGCGAAAGGGAATAACTGTAGAACACTATTTACAGCGTGCTGTAGCACATTCGCCCATCGAATCGACAGTTGCTGTGCTTAATTGTTCGTTGGTCCACCTATTGCGTAGTACAGTAGCTTCTCTGCGTGGCATGCGTCTTGCATGTTCTGTGTAGGTTTTCGAAGGTACATGGCACCGTACCACTATGCGTAGGTTACGAAGTTACCGTAAATTAAGGGTTATTGGTGTGTAGGCAGGAAGGTAGCACCCAGTAGCATCCTAGATGTGTTTCTTCGCGTTCATATATGGCACATTTGGTGTCCAAGGCATCAACGTCAGTTCACCATCCTCCTCCTCCAACCTCAGTAGCACGATTCTGGCCTTCTGACTCGAACAGTTATCTTCCTAGAAGATGCCATTGCCATTGGGAAAGACATCAAGCATGAATCGATACAAAGTGCTCCACAGAAATATTCATGTAGTCACCAGTCGTAACGGGATCTACGATATCTACATCACTATTCCGCAAGCCACTTGATGGAGTGTGGCGGATGGTATTTCTGGTACAACTAACAGACCCTCCCTTTCCTGTTACATTCGCAAGTGCGCGTGGGAAGCATGATTGTGGGTAAGCCTTTGTATCAGCTCTAATTTCTCGTTGCGGTTATTTCGTGAGACGTATGTGTGAGGAAATAATGTGATCTTACACTCTCCTCGGAATGTATTCTCTCGGAATAAGTCTGTCTGTGATGGACAATGCCTTTTTTGTAGCGTCTGCTACTGGAGTGTGTTGAGCATCTGTGTAACGTTCTTGCGCCGACTAAAGCATCGCGCTGCTGGTCGGTGGATCTTCTCTCTCTCTTCTATCAGTCCCACCTGGTAAGGATCCCAGACTGATGAAAAATAATAAAGAATCGGCCGAACAAGCGCCATGTAAGCCACTTTCGTCGTGGCTGAGTTAAAATTCCAGGATTCTTCCTATGAATCTGTGTGGTTATCAGCTTTTCCTACCGTTTCTGTCATGTTTCCATCAGTCCTCTGCAGGTCGTTCTGCAAATCGATATTGTCTTTTGGCACTGATACTTTCTTACACACAGCTGCATCATCTGCGAACAGTTTTTAAAGAGCTGATGACGCTTTCTACTAGATTATTTATATGCGTTGTAAACAGTAACGGTCCCATTACAATTCATTAAGGTATTCCTGAAACACTCTCCGTATCTGCAGATTTTGTTCCGTTATGAGCGATGTGTTGGGTTATGTCGGCAAGGAGTCTTGAATTCGGTCGCAAATTTGATCCGATGCTCGGCAAGCTCGTATTTTCTTCACTAAACGCCACTGCGGGACGGTGTCATGTGCATTCTTAAAGTCAACATATACAAAGTGAACGCCGCTGTCTACAGCACTGCGGATCTCGTTTAGGAACATAGCGAGGTGAGTTTCACAATCTCTCTACAGAATCCGTGTTGATTTTTATGAAGGAGATTCATAATACGTGAGCGTAAACTGTGTTCCGTAATTGAACAGATCGAGCCAGTCCTATAGGCCCAAAATTAGTTGCGTTTGTCCTACAAGAAGTCCTGAAACGGAAATTTGGAGCAAGCTACAACGCATAATCTCAGTAGTATCTTACGGGTAACTCATTTGGTCCAGTGGCCTTTCCAGTACTAAGCGGCCGTAGTTGCTTTTCAGTTTGGTGATCTCATTTCTCTGTATTTGCCATTTTGGCGCTCGTATGATCATTGTAAAGAGGGACCGTGTTATGACCTTTCTCAGTAAAACAATTTCAGAAGACTGAATTCAGTATTTCGGCCCTCCGTATCGTTGCCAGAATGGTAAATGAGTGACTGAGTAGATAATTTCGAACGGTCCACAAACTTTACGAAAGACAAAACGGTTGGAAAATTGTACATTCGAAGTTCTCTCAGTGCTCCCCTTACGCTCATTTTCACTTCGTTCACCTTAGGTTTTTGACTGTCTTAAATTCTGTCTTCATGTAGCTGTTTGCCAACAGGGCTGTAAAACCACGCTATCTACCCCTGGAAGCCAATGTTAATGGAACGACCCCCCCACCCCCACCCTACGTCTCAGTACCGTAATACAGCCTCGACCCTCCTACGTCCTTGGCGCGGAGCATCTTTCGAGTATTCGTTCACCTTGGTGGCGGTGTATCTGGAGAAGGCCATCGGCTTAGTGTAAGCAGAAACTATCCATCTAACAAGGCGACTCGTTTCAATGGATCCACTACCGAATGCCGGTCGGAGTGGCCGTGCGGTTCTAGGCGCTACAGTCTGGAACCGCGCGACCGCTACGGCCGCAGGTTCGAATCCTGCCCCGGGCATGGATGTGTGTGATGTCCTTAGGTTAGTTAGGTTTAAGTAGTCCTAAGTTCTAGGGGACTGATGACCACAGCAGTTACGTCCCATAGTGCTCACAGCCATTTTGAACCACTACTGAATCTCTCTGATACGGCGCCCACTGCAGTCGAAATAGAAATGGTTCAAATGGCTCTAAGCGCTATGGGACTTAACATCTGAGGTCATCAGTCCCCTAGACTTAGAAACTACGTAAACCTAACTAACCTGAAGACATCACACACATCCATGCCCGAGGTAGGATTCGAACCTGCGACCGTAGCAGGAGCGCGGTTCCGGACTGAAGCGCCTAGAACCGGTCGGCCACAGCGGCCGGCGCGGTCGAAATACACGTCGCCGTCGGGTCAACAGTAAGGGCCGTCTGCTGCGGAGCCACATGTTCAAAATGTGCGCTGTACGATGTGCTTTGAAACACTTATGCCTTTGTAGTCAGGTCTGCCGCTGAAAGCTGCTTATCATGCTTCAGAGAGGGGGCAAGCCTCAGATCACCACTTCCTCTAGTGAGCTGTGGACGCCATCACCTTTTCTTCTATTCGTTGTGTGCTGTCACAAAAATTTGCATGCATGTGAAGACAAGTTCCGCACCGTCTAGATTTTTTTAAGCATCACTCTAGACGAGAATTACTTGGAGATGACATGTGCAAAGATACTGGGCAAATATTCGAGGCGGAGGCACTGAAATTCTTGGAACTACGACGAAACGTTTTCGGTTTATGATCATGACCAAACACCAAGTCATTAAACATTACGAACAGTTAGTGATGCTTAAAATTGTATCTAAACTAGAAGTTACCAGTTTGTGGTTAAAATGTGCGGCTTCTTCACACTTCTCTCAAGTTCCCTTTCCAACCACTGAACCCATCTGAACTCTGCTACTGCATAGGACCTCACGCCGATCCTCACCACTGCTTCTGCGGCAATCAAGATGCACTGCCCCAGTTTACTATCAATAGAGCAACAAAATTGATTTTAGTAAATATATACATATATCTTGTCGCCCTGCGCACACTCATTATTAATTTATCCGTAGATGGCAATTTCATTGGAAATGTAAATAGTTCTTCTCGGTAGTTATGTCTGCCGAGTGAAATGATAGGTCACAGCTACAAAAGTAACTTTCCACCTTGACTGACATGATGAAAGGGAGCTCTTGAAACTGACGGTTCAAACTTACGTGTAAGTGAATTCAGTAAATTATTTCTATGCCTTATACAAAAAATTGTGTCAGAACATATGTTGTAATTTTGCAAGAGCATTCGATCAGAGTTCGGACAATGATTTTTTACTACACTTTGCTAAAAAATAGAACAAAATGTACAAATATTATCAGAAATTGAAGCAACATGTAGGCAGAAAGCAACAACATAGATATCCTAAAAAAGAAACTTCCTGGCAGATTAAAACTGTGTGCCCGACCGAGACTCGAACTCGGGACCTTTGCCTTTCGCGGGCAAGTGCTCTACCAACTGAGCTACCGAAGCACGAGTCACGACCGGTACTCACAGCTTTACTTCTGCCAGTATCCGTCTCCTACCTTCCAAACTTCAGATAGGCTGCCGGCCGCTGCGTTCCACGACTGCTTGACCCTGTTCAAAAAACCGTCGCAGCTAGGCAGCGGGGGAAGTTTTGCAGCTGTGTCCGGCCAATCAATATGACTTCTTTAGGTGCCTTACTACAGTGGGCCAGGACTGGGTGCATCACTGTGATCATGAGACAAAAGTGCAAAGCGGACTTTCGGAACATGTCAATTCACCACAGTCGAAAAAGATCTACACCCAACCATCATATGGTAAAGTGATGACCTTTTTTTGATTGCTCTGGTGTTAACAGATTATGCTGGTAAAGGACAAACAGTCGAAGGAGTTCGTTACCGAAACCTCTGACGAGGTTATCGGAGAACTGCCAAGGCGAAACGTCACAGGAAGCTGACAGAGGGGATGATTTGGCTTCACAATAACGCCCTGGTTCATTCTGCACATTGCAAAGTCCCACACTCTGCTTATTTGTGTCATCAGATGTTGTCTCATCTCCCATATTTCCTGTCTGGGTGACTGTTTCCTCTTCCCTAGGATGAAGAAATTGCGTTGCAATTATTTCCAGAGAGTCGACGAGGTGATTTTTCGAGTAGGGACGTTATTTGAACAGCCAAAACTCAGACCCATACAATTAAGGTCAACATCAAATCATCCATCTCTGGGAAAAATGTGCCGCATTGAAGGGTGGGTGAAAATTTAGTAACAGCGTCACCAAGTTCTAGGATCACATCTTCATTACTTAAAGATGATAATTGAAAGCTTCAAAATCCCTCGCTGTATTAAACCGATATAAGAGTTTCCCCAGTTTAGCTGCAATTCCGTAGGAAGTGTAATGGGTGACGCGAAGTGTAATGGGTGACGCGAAGTGTAATTGGTGAGCCTTCCCACCCGAGACTGCGCTAGTTAAGCTAACCCTTTCGTAGATCATCTTAAGGGGGGTAGGACGTCAAACGGGCCGACTAGGAGCAGCAGAGGGAGAACAGGACATTTTATTTTCTACTGTCTATACTTTTACAAATAAATTCATAAAACTTTGTCACCATGACCAGGAAGGATTCAGGATTCACATTCGAAGCAGTATGAAGTGCAAGAACGTAACAAAATAAATTTTTTTAGATATGAAATTTCATCATTTTTTCACTTACTGTTGGCTGCATTTGTTGCTATGGATACATTTTGCTTCACAAGTAAGAGTTTTTATTTGATGAATTTTGCACAGCATACAAACCATACTTACAGGTGTATGAAACTCTAGGATTTTCCAAATCTATTAAAAACTGTGGTAAAAATTGAGATAATTAAGTACAAAATTTGATTTTTTTCTAAACGTAAAGTTTAAAACTTAACAGCTCGTTCATTTTTTCATAAATTAAATAGATTCTAGAGTTTCAGACACCTGTGAGTATTGTTTGTATGTTGTGCAAAATTCATCGAACAGTCTCTCTTACTTATGAAGAAAAGTGTACTTACAGCAACAAATGCAGCCAATAGTAAGTGAAAAAGATGAAATTTTGCATGTAAAAAAATTATTTTGTTATGTTTTTGAACTTCCGCTGCTACGAGTTTGGATCCTGAATCCTTCCTGGTCATGCTGACAGTTTTATGAATTTACTTGTAAAAGTATAGACAGTGGAAATTAAAATGTCCACTGGTGCCTTCCCTACTCACAGTCAGCCCGTTTGACGTCCTACCCCCCCCCCCCCTTAATGAATTAGTGCATAAGCTTTCCTCATACCTCATTTCTGTGAGTCTCTCGTAGATGTTATCCCTCGAAGCAGTTCTTATAGCATGTAGGATTCTTCATAAGATGCAAGCAAGCTACCTGTGATTAAAGTGGACGAAAGGTTAGCTAATTTACTTGGAATAAGTCGCGGGATGCCATTACGAAGCGGTTATTAGCAAACATTGTAAAAGAGTAGCAGTTCAGTATTTTGAAACGATTCCTCACAAAAAGATCACTTCAATAGAGAACATGGTGAGACCGTGCTATTACGAACGGGCTCAGAGTAGGTCCTGTCGCTCATTGGCCCGCCGTAAATGAGGCAGTAATGAGGCTTTCATCGTAAAGCTTCGTAGCTCCTCGTACATCTTCGGTACAATATTCATTTGTCTAGTGAATGAACTGGTGTAATGCATGGCGATATTATGATATAAAATCCTGGTGACCTGTAGGCTCCTATTATTTGCTATTTCAAAAGTGGACCTTGTGGTTCCCCTACTTACTGGCTGCCAAGCCAGATCCGCTCTCCAGGCTCGTGTATGTCTCCCTAATCCCATGATTCACTACTGTGCCGTATAGGCCATTCATCACTATTACCTTCGTAGCAGCTACCTTCCTACTCGCTGCCATAGTATTCTGCAGCGTTGCCTAAGCTGCCATAGCATTCTGCAGCGCTGCCTAAAGGTGGAATTTCTATTCTGCGTCTGCCGTTACGCGTCTGACGTAGTGCGGCCAACGCATAGCTGGCGATTCGTATATAGCGCCGGCCACACAGCATTTATTGGTGTCCTATGTACCGAAAGGACGAATAAGCTTGATTTGTTGTTTTATCTAATGTTAGAAGAAATTGCAGAAATTCAACTACACTTATGTGAGGGAAATGTTGAGAAACATCCAATTTTGGGAATGGGGACTGTGGAATGTTGTTTCCAACAACTCGTCGATTAAAAAAAAGTTAGCGAAAATTTGGGGTTATTTCAGGGTGAACATAGCGAAATTCAGCTATGTTCTCGACCTCGTCAAAAAAGATACTAGAAAGGATTCCTCTCTCAGATATCCATATCCTGTAAGCGTAGACGAAAAATTACCTTTAATACAGAGGCATCTAGAATTAAAAATGTTCCTCAATATGTTATTGTTTTATTAATAATGCAGACAGTATAAAAAGTAGCTGAAAATTTCTACGTTCTATTAAGCCAAATATTTCGGATAATGTTATGGAAGCAGTAGAATATTTCAACGATACATCTGCTCGTCGTCTCCTGGTGCTTACTGTAGCATTGCGTCAGTAAGCTCCTGAAGATACGGAGCAGCTCTTTCCTTGAAATATTGTGAAGCTCTCTCAACGTTATCCGACGCGACGTCCGTGAACCAACGGAGCGGTTATTAGGTCGGGAAAATCTCAAACAGCAGAATTTTGTTGTTACTTGCTGTCTACACAGTTACTGTAGATATATTCGTGGAGGAAAATAACAAGCCTCATAATGAGCTAGACACAAATGAACCGGTACCTACCGAATATCTTCGAGCATTAGCAAGAAGTGGAAGTTATGTCCATGTTGATGTATATTCTGTGCGAGATTTATTCTCAGAATATTTCAACAGCCGCGCAGGTCCAGGGTTAATACATTGGCAAAGTAATGAAGTTAACAGAACTCAGTAGGTTTCGAACTTTGAAGCGTCATTGAACATTTTTTTTAATGCATGCTTATATTGATATAAATTAAACTAAAACGACATCATCCGGCTCTGATCTTCATTTTGTACGTTCTTTATTATTATTATAACAAATGAATAATCAGTAGACATTGCTAAACATAAACTTACTTTAGTCCATTATAATACACATTATTTGACTGAAAATACGGTAAACTGACACAGTCTGAATAAACTGTTTGCTCCATGAATTCCGCTGTTTCCTTCCAAGCATTATCCTTCACAGTGCGGTCCTTCCATAATCGTAAGATACACACTTGATGCAAGGAAATTCAGAAACCGTCTCCACCAATTTGTGGCACCTGTGTGATAAACACAAGGGGTGTGTGTGTGTGTGTGTGTGTGTGTGTGTGTGTGTGTGTGTGTGTGTAGCGGTCTTCAGTCCAGAGACTGGTTTGATGCAACTCTCAATGTTACTGTATCCTGTCCAAGCTCCTTCATCTCAGAGTTCCTACTGCAAACTACATCCTTCTGAATCTGTTTAGTGTATTCGTCTCTCGGTTTCAGTCTAAGATTTTTACCCTCAACGCTGCCCTCCAATACTAAATTGGTGGTCTCTTGATACCTAGGAACGTGTCCTGCCAACAGACCCTTCTTCTAGTGAAGTTATGCCACAAACTCCTCTTCGCCCCAGTTCTATTCATTACCTCCTCATTAATTACGTGATCTACCCATCTAATGTTCAGCACTCTCCTGTAGAACCACATTTCATATGCTTCTATTGTCTTCTTGTCTAAATTACTTACCGTCCATGTTTCGCTTCCACACATGGCTACACTCCATACAAACGCTTTCAGGAAAGTCTTCCTGACACTTAAATCTGTACTCGATGTTAAGAAATTTCTTTTCTTCAGAAAGTCTTTCCTTGCCACCAGTGTACATTTTATATCCTCTCTACTTCGACCATCATCAGTTATTTCGCTCCCAAAAAAAGAAAAACTTACCTACTACTTTGTCTCATTTCCTAATCTAATTCCCTCTTCACCACCTGATTTAATCCAACTACATTCCATTATCCTCGTTTTGCTTTTGTTGTTGTTCATCTTATATCCTCCTTTCAAGAAACTGTCCATTGCGGTTCAACTGCTCTTCTAGGTCCTATGGGCGGATACAGAATTTTATTTAAATAACACATCTGCCCATTCTGTAACTTATCTCAATAAATTTTAATATCATTGCATAAAGCGCTTTTTGACTCCGCCTGTACTTCTCCCTCGGTCATGCTCACTGGTTCTCCTTCGCGGCTGCGTCAATTCTGCTCTTCAACCGGCTCGGCCGCAGCTGCATGCTGCCCTAGCGTCACCCGCAATTAGCTGACGCAGTGTGGGACACAGTTCCGTACAATACCCATTTGTAACAGTACAGTCCGGCAGGCGCATGTGTCAGACGCTGCATGGGACTACCAACTTCAGGCAACGAATTGATTGCGCTATCTGCCGAGTTCTAGTAAACGTAAGATTTAGAAAATAGAATACATCCCAGAACAGGAGGAGCTTCACACTACTTTTGGTAAGGTGCAGACCGATGTTTTAAGAGCTGTGCTCAGCGCGCTCGTGAATCCGGAGGGAAGCTCGCTAGTAATGAGGCACCCGCCGGTCAGTTCCGGCCGAGCCACGCCTTCCGCCTGTAATGAGGCACCGTATTGATGACGTAATTAAAACGCGGAGGGCTGCCAGCGTCCCCTCGCCCTCGCCCTCGCCCTCACCCTCGCCCTGCGAGCTGACCGGGCGCCGCTGCTCTGCCGCTTTTCACAGCTCCGTGCCCCGAATTAAAAAGGGGGGAAGTGCGGCCGCACTGCGTGAAATCGACTACCGTGTGCACCATTTCCCGTTCGCCCGTGTTCTGGTGTTTTCAGCGTTTTTCGCGCTGTGGGATACATTTGTGTGTAATGAATCGAGCCCACTCGACTTCACGCTGGCTAAATCAAAGAACTGCTGTCCTTTATGCTTTTATTACCTTTTGGTCCTTCTCCCGCAGCTGAGCAATAAAGTGAAGCGTCCCTTCATGACTGCTTTCATTGGGAAAAAATTGTGGGAGTGAGACGGGGGAAAAAAAAACTGACAAATATAGAACATACATGACCATCGTTTTTACTGCCTCATTTCATCTTTTTATTGTGAAGGCTAAGTCTTAATGTAACCACTTTGTTCGGTCTCTAGCTTCCGTTCAATTACTTGCTATTTCTGATGTCACAGTTCCCTCTTTAGACCTTCAAAGAACTGTTTCCTTATCGACAAATTAGCTTGCGGCGGTTGAAGTGGAACTATGACGGCTTGTAGCTCTGCTGTAACAGAGAGACGAGGCCTTCAAGAAACTTCAGCTTATTGATTCGTTGTGTATTAATGGCATTGTATCCTTTCATTCGTATCTACAGGGAGTGGACAAAAGAATCTGAAACTCCAAAAACGCAAGTGTCTAATACGGTGTAGAAAAATGTTTGTCATTCGAAACCGCTTCAAGCCGGCTCCGAATGGATAAATACAGGTTCTGTAGAGTTTTCAAGGGAAATTTTTCTACCTGCAAAATGGTGCCAAGTTCAGTTAGCGGTGATAAAGGCTCATGCGATCACGAACACTTTTCTCCAAAAGTAGACTACAAAGGCTCACAAGGGAACCACCCCATCGCAACCCCCTCAGATTTAGTTGTAAGTTGACACAGTGGATAGGCCTTAAAAAACTGAACACAGATCAATCGAGAAAACAGGAAGAAGTTGTGTGGAACTATGAAAAAAACAAGCAAAATATACAAACTGAGTAGTCCATGCGCAAGACAGGCAACATCAAGGATAATGTGAGCTCAGGAGCGCCGTGGTCCCGTGGTTAGCGTGAGCAGCTGCGGAACGAGAGGTCCTTGGTTCAAGTCTTCCCTCGAGTGAAAAGTTTAATTTTTTATTTTCAGACAATTATTATCTGTCCGTCCGTCCGATGCGAGGTAACTGCGCTGTAGTATGGGGACGCTACACCTAAACAAACATCGAAACAAAACATATTTTTTGACAGACTACAGGGAAAATTGTGCGACTGTGAAACTGTTGCATTCATTTGTTGCAGTTTATGTGACAAACTCTTATGTTTTCACCACTTTTTTGGGAGTGATTATCACATCCACAAGAAAACCTAAATCGGGCAAGGTAGAAGAATCTTTTTACCCATTCTCCAAGTTAGGTGGGTCGACAACATATTCCTGTCATGTGACGCACATGCCGTCACCAATGTCGTATAGAATATATCAGACGTGTTTTCCTGTGGAGGGATCGGTTGACCTATGGCCTTGCGATCAAATGTATTCGGTTCCCATTGGAGAGGCACGTCTTTTCGTCTACTAATCGCACGGTTTTGCGGTGCGGTCGCAAAACACTGACACTAAACTTATTATAGTGAACAGAGACACCAATGAACGAACGGACAGATCATAACTTTGCGAAAATAAAGAAAGTAAACTTTTCACTCGAGGGAAGACTTGAACCATGGATCTCTTGGTCCGCAGCTGCTCACGCTAACCACAAGACCACGGCGCTCCCTAGCTCACATTATCCTTGATGTTGCCTATCTTGCGCATGGACTACTCAGATTGCATATTATGTTTATTTTTTTCATAGTACCACTCAACTTCTTCCTGTTTTCTCGATTGATCTGTGTTCAGTTTTTCAAGGCCTATCCACTGTGCCAACTTACAACTAAATCTGAGGGGGGGGGGGGGGGTGCGATGGGGAGGTTCCCTTGTCACTAACATTGACATGACTGTGGTGACCAGGGGGCATATGAAAATTCATACTCGTGCTCGCAGAACCAACCCTGGACGATGCGAGCTCTGCAAACACGGACCCTGTCATCCAGGAACATAGAACCACCTTTCCGGAATAAAGTTTAGTCCATGGAATGGACCAGATCATCCTGAATGGTCCCGCGATGCTTCGCATTATTCGACCTTATAGACTAACCGTGAGGCCGATGAATGCTACCACATGGCTGCCCTTTCATCGTCGCACCCTCGTCATGTTTCACTCCTGGAGCGTAATCTCAACCAGAGGTTGAAAAAAGAATGAAAAAAGACTCAGCCGACCATATTTGTGTCCAGCCCCTGTATTACCAAGTCGTCATTAACATAGTCATTGATTTTAAAGTACTTCATGGCAAACTCGCCATGGGAGTTCATGAATGTAATGTTGCGTGTGAGTTGGAAAAGTGACTGTGATTCTGCGAGTAAACAGAAGTCCTACTATATGTTGTAAATAGCTGTGTGATTGTAAAATTCGAACTCCATAAAATAATTTAGTAAAATTATTTTCTTTTACTACAACTTACTGGAACTGCTTTCCAGACCAACCTTGGTCTCGTTTTACCCAGTATTTTGCCCTCAGTCACTCAATGTCTAATTCGTGAGCCTCAGTATATGACCCACAAGTTTTTTACCTTCCTCCTTTCTCTATCGTTGACAAATTACGTTTGTTCATTTATTTCGTTGGCAGCCCGAGACACATTTCCGTCGCTTCTGTCTTCTGTTTTATAGTTTTTAATCATTCCTCATTTCTCTCTTCCATAGAGCGGCATGTTTTAGACAAAAAGCCGTAACTGATGCATGCTTCGTCTTGATATTCATGTAATAACCTCGTACCGCCTAACTGCTTTCTTATTTCCGGAGTGCACGTTTAGCGTGAGAACTTACGCGCCATTAATGTCGGAACTGTTATTCCCTGTTTTGATTTAGATGTTCGTAGTTCCACATTTGCAGTGATCTCTTGAGCACTCCTACTTGGAGTATTAACTCCTAACCGCGCAAGTTGTAACATATTAGTTTCTAACCCCGTCTTTGTCACTTGCAACGATCCCGACAGTCTTCCACCGTATCAATGAGGAACCAATCACTTGGTGTCTTCTATTGTCGTCGTCCCTTCTTGTGAGAAGGAGCCCACATAGTACTTCACACATCTCAGTGACTATGAGGTCATGTCTCCTGGTCTGTACGTCGTGCAGTGATGTAATTTTGTAGGTGCATTCAGTGGTATATTCGGAAACTCTTTGCAAAATACGTTGCGAATAGAGTTGTTAGTAAATAAGCATTAAATCAAAACGTCCTGTCCGTTGCTAATGTTTTACTGCATCAACAGCGAGAGTGTGGTATGCAGTGAACTTCTTTCCTTGTGTTGTTTTGTGAGGCTCTAAGAAAAAGTTTCAAAAAAAGGGCTGAAATAATATGTAGAGGTTGGTGGAAGTCGCTAAGGCTCTCATTCTCAAATACTGTCTAGATACAGTTTGGGCTATTTTCATGCCGCGAGTTACACTACCTCAAAACATACGCACAGGGCCTAAGTGTAGCGCTTGTGCTGTTGTGATAAACCTTTAGTGTAATATTATGGCTCTTAATGATCAAATTATGACAAGATTGAGATTTTCACTCTGCAGCGGAGTGTGCTCTCATATGAAACTTCCTGGCAGATCAAAACTGTGTGCCGGACAGAGACTCGAACTCGGGACCTTTGCCTTTCGCGGGCAAGTGCTCTACCAACTGAGCCACCCAAGCACGACTCACGACCCGTCCTCACAACTTCAATTCCGCCAGTACCTCGTCTCACCTTCCAGACCTCATAGAAGCTCTTCTGCGAACCTTGCAGAACTAGCACTCATGGAAGGAAGGATTTTGCGGAGACATGGCTTAGCCACAACCTGGGGTATGTTTCCAGAATGAGATTTTCACTCTCAGTTGGTAGAGCACTTGCCCGCGAAAGACACAGTTGTGATCTGCCAGGAAGTTTCAAATTATGACAACATTTTAAATTTTAAAATTCGGTTGATAGTAATATGAAATACTCAGAATCAAATTTTTGTTGCCCTTCGAAGCTGTCTGGATTTCTGTTTTAGTCGTTTAGTAATACACAGTATATGGCATCACACCATAACCATCACGAAAAAGGTACAGGCTCACCTCTTCTTCATTACAAACTGATGATGTAGATGGGCTACCCTTCATCACCCACCAATGGTGACAATAGTGACAGTGGGCGATGTCGTCAGTTGTTCGTCTTGCTGATCTTCTATGTCGCTCCGTGTGCTACTGCTGACCGAACTCGCCATTAGCTCTAATGTAATGGCCTGCACTAATGCAGCCAGGTCTTCAGTAATCTCATCCTGAAATTAGCCGAAGAGGAAACTGGAAGTAAATCAGAGATCCGTTGGTTTAAACCATACGAAAGAATTAAAATGGCACATAGGTGTTTATCGAGCTGGGTGGCGCAGTGGTTAGACACTGGACTCGCATTCGGGAGGACGACGGTTAAATCCCGCGTCCGGCCATCCTGATTTAGGTTTTCCGTGATTTCCCTAAATCACTCCAGGCAAATGCCGGGATGGTTCCTCTGAAAGGGCACGGCCGACTTCCTCCCCAATCCTTCCCTAATCCGATGAGACCGATGACCACGCTGTCTGGTCTCCTACCCCAAACCAACCAACCAACATAGGTGTTAATAAATTCAAGGAGAGTGACCGGGTGTTTCTCTCTCTCTCTCTCTCTCTCTCTCTCTCTCTCTCTCTCTCTCTCTCTCTCTCTCCCTCCCTCCCTCCCTCCCCCTCTCTTCCCCCCCCCCCCATGTACAGCGATACTCCGCAATCCACCTTACAGCGCATGGCGGAGCGTACTACGTACCAGTACTAGTCATTTCCTTTCCTGCTCTACTCGCACACAGACCAAGCGGAAAACGACTGTCGGTACTCTGTATGTCTCCGATGACCCCTAGTTTATCGTATCTCAACTTAGTGGTCCTTGCGTGCACAGTGTGTAGGAGGCAACAGATTCGTTATACAGTCATCTTCAAATGTCGGTTCTCTAAATTTTCGCAGTAATGTTCCTCGAGAAGAACGTCGCCGTCTCTCCAGGGATCCCCATTTAAGTTCGCGAAGCATATCCGTAATACCTGCGTGTTGTTCGAACCCAATAATAAATCTAGTAGTCCATCTCTGAATTGCTTCAGTGTCTTCCTTTAATCCGACCTCGGACGGATTCCAACACTCGGAACAGTACTCAAGAATAGTTCGCACTAGCATCCTATATGCGGTCTCCTTTATACACGAACTACACTTTTCTAGAATTCTCAAAATAAACCGAAGTCGACCGTCCACCCTTCCTACCACATCCTCACATCCTCGTTCCATTTCATGTCGCTTTGCATCGTTACGCCCAGATATTTAAACGAGGTGACAGTGTCAAGTAGGTCACTGCTAATACTGTAACCGTTCATTACGGGTTTGTTTTCCTACTCATCTGCATTAACTTACATTTTTCTAAATTTAGAGCTAGATGCCGTTCGTCACACTAACGAGAAATTTTCTCTAAGTCATCTTGTATACTCCTACAGTCACTCAACTTCGGCACTTTAACGTACACCACAGCATCATAAGATATCAGCCGCTCTCTTCTGCCCACCCTAACATTTATGCATACAGAGAATAATAGCGATCCTATCACACTTCTCTAGACCACTCCTAACCATACCCTTGTTGCTGATGAACACTCGCCATCGAGGACAACGTACTGGATTCTATGACTTAAGAAGTCTTAGTCACGCACATATCTGAGAACCTATTCCGTATGCTCGCACCTTCGTTAAGTTTACAATTGAGCACCGTGTCAAATGCTTTCGAGAAATTTAGAAATACGGAATCTGCCTGTTGCCCTCCGTCCATAGTTCGCAGTATATTATGTGAGAAAAGAGCAAGCTGAATTCTGCACGAGCGAAGCTTTAGGAAACCGGTCTGATTCTTTGAAATAAACTCCTCAGTCTTCAGAAAATTTATTACATTCGAATTGAGAATACTTTGCATGTTCAAGGACACTGAAGCAAAACCGATGTTATGGGTATTGGTCTGAAATTTTGCGGACCATTCTTTTGCCCTTCTTATACTCAAGTCATCTGTGCTTTCTTCCTGTCGCTTTGGACTTTGCGCTGGGCTAGAGATTCACGTACGGTAACTAAGGGGGCAAGGTACGTAGAGTATGCTTTGAAAAACAGAGTTGGGTTCTATTCAGTATTAGTGACTTAATTGTTTTCAATCCCTTTAGTTACTTCTATACGCCACGGATAGTTATTATTATGTCATCCACAGGGGAGCCGTTCGATTGTCAAACGATGGTATGTTCATACGATTGTCCTGCGTGAACGATTTCTTGAATACGAAATTTAAAATTCGTCTTTCGTTAGGCTATCTTCAACTGCCTCACCAGACTGGTCAACCAGTGAGTGAATGGAAGCCTTAAAACCTCTCCTGTTTCTCTGCCGAATCACCAGATCAAAACGCATTCTACGGTTGTTAATTTCTTTTTTTTACTCCGTAGCCTTTACTCTTATCGGCCTAAAACGGCAGCGGCAAATGATGATACAAATTACGCGTCATCAAGCACTGTTTTCTGATGTGCGAATTACGCTTGTAGTCATAGATTAGTGTCTTCCTAGAACATCACGGCAAAGCGAAATAGAAAATAGAGATCGTTATCCGAAAGAAACTTTGCCTCAAACTGCAATTAAACGGTCTTTTCGCCATTATCGATATCGATGCATTTATCAAATCGACGCGGTTCACACATTTGTAGGGTAATTAATGTCGACATAACATCGCTTCCTAGCGTACTTATCATACGTTGATTTGCTGTCCCGAAATCAATAATGGCATAATGAAATGAAGACCATTTAATTGCAGTCTGAATCAAAGTTCATTTCCCCTAATTATCGATGCAACCGCGTTCCCTACAGCCCCATCAACATCGGAACGCTATAGTACACAAGAGAGATCGAGTAGTATGGACTGCTGGCTTTGTGATTTCAATTGCTTCTCTCTAAAACAGCTACACAAATGGCCTGTAATGCAGCATTCCCATAACCATTCGGTATCGCCATTCAGACACTCTAGTTGTTCATAAGGAAGTCAGAAAGTAAGTAGGACATTGCTAGCAACTCGTGTTCACATTTAACCTTTTTTATGGCCATGATTGATATCACCGTCCGTCACTTTGTCGTTCTCAACGTGTTCGATGGACATACCCGCCCGCAGCAGTCTGTGGCTTGCAGCTACTGAGAATGAAAGGTTTAAGGACGACGGTTGTTGTAATAATATTAGTTAATTTCTGCTCTACTAGCTGGCATGTTCCTTCAGCGAAAATAATGTATTCTATGAACTGCCTGAAAGCTGTTCTGGATAAATGTACAGGACTTACCTGCTGCTACTGGTGAGAACGCTCGCTATGACAGACACTATCCTGAGGAGAATGAGAGAAATTATATTGTTTCAGAACTTACTCATGATTTGTTCCGAAAGAATTACTGTATTTACCTCAACAACTGTTGCGCTAGTCGAGATCTTGTTTACAAATTAGCGAGTAAGAATTGTGACAGTTGACGCAATGCGGCAAAATAGAAAGGAATTTCCCGAAGAAAGGGCGAATGCGTAAGAATTTATAGAAACAAGCAGATTTTTTATAAAATGTAAGAGATATATCGTGACTCTCAGCACGTTTCATAACGACGCGTTTCAAGAATTAGATTCAAAGAATAGCATCGTCCAAAAGCCAAGTGTCATCATGGATCACAAAAAGAATATGAGGTGCATGGGCAAAGGTACCAAATGGCCAGGAGCAGCATGAATATGAAAAAAAGAAAAGCTAAGTACAACAGGCAATGGTTTCAATGGAGGAGGTGGAAATTTTTGTGCAAAACAAAAATGAAGGAGATCTACTTCACAATGAAAAACTAGATAGTGAATCAGTTAATTTTTTTTCAGATAGTTCTCGTGCATATGATAACTGTAACAATTTCCATGAACATGTACATTACACCATAGAGTGCACTTAACATCTACAACAAAATAGAGACATAAGCAATATTTCAGTAGTTAATAATGGTAAAAAAAATTTTATAACTGGCAGCTCTCTCTCTAGAAACAGCTTAAGTGGATGAGTTGTGTGTGTGTGTGTGTGTGTGTGTGTGTGTGTGTGTGTGTGTGTGTGTGTGTGACATTCTGTGTAATGGGGAGGCACGATACTTATATGAAGAAAAATAAAAATACCATCGCTAACGTATAAAAGCATTTAAAGATTCGTTTGTCTGATTTTTCGATTACGCGTCCTCCAAAAGACGACTAGAGAGCAAGAGGGGCAGAAAATGTCACATGCAAACGTCACAAAAAATGTTTACGTAAACAAATGCACTTGAAAATGAGAATGTTCTCGAAAGGCGTTATACTAAGCTTGAAAAATATAAGTAACTGTTGCGGTTTCGCACCATTTAAACCATGAATGACACAATTTGCGAAAAATATTATTTATGATGAACGAAATTCAGAAAAAATATTATCAGAAGATTTTTCGCCTTTGGATGTTGCATGTTCGTGTCCATACCGTCTTTATGAAAAACATGACATCGAGAAGAATCTGTTTGCCATCACGATCAGTGTCGCGGAACAGTTCGCCGTACCCTCTCCGCAACAAGGGTCATCAACTGGAGGCCCACACCTATCATCAGAACCGACTCGTCTTAGTCAGGCATTACCGAGGCGTTCTTATTGGTGTGCAGAATCTGAAGTTCCTCTCTGCGCAGTGCAATGTTTCAGAATACTTCATTCGGAAAACGACCTGTCATGCTCTTCTTCAGCACACACTATTCGATCCTAATCCACATTACGTTTGCTCCATAAACCAGAGAAATATCTTAATGATGAGCAAAGCTTTTGTCGCGTTTATGCCAGCCAGCTGTAGGGGAAAGGGGAGCGCGTCCAAAAACACGCTCTTGATGGGTTAACATAAATTCTTTGTCCGTTTGGTATTTCGTGAAGAGAACGCCTTGCTGGGAATATTATGGCTCGTCGCAACGTCCAGCTGTGGTTCTGGAGCGTGTAAGTTGGTACTCCAGGAAAGGGCTAGCAGACACAGGGGCGCCCTTCTCCGGCCGCTTTCGTCCATCTGCAGATAGGACGAGTCGGCCTCCATTACGGCGGCCTTTGAAACGCTGCCGCTCGGGCGATGCGCGCAGACCGGTTTTCCGCCCGTTACTCTCCAACAGTCTGGAGCTTCTCCACTCTGCTACAATGGGGTAAGGGCAGCCGGCCTGTCTCCTGGGAAACCCGCTCGGCTCCACCTCTTGTCTCCGTGAGCCTCTTAGCCCACATTTAAGTTCCCATCTCGTTACTAAGACTTCTTTGCCATTCAGGAAAAAATTGGCACTCTTTGTTCGTTGCTGACATGGTGAAATGTTAAAATTCCGACATCGCTTTAGGAAGTACGTAGGAACTGGATTGCAGAGTAGTCATATAGAAGTACATCAGCTCGCCGGACAAAAAATTCACTCGAGTGCGCACGCTCCGATGACTCCTTAACCCTTTATAGATCACGCAGCGAGCGTAAAGCTTTAGCGAATTGAGACATGTGTATTTTAAGCGGACATTGTACGCAAATATGGGTAATTGTAAGGACTTCACAGAATGTCAAACATGGGCAATGGAGTTTCAGCCATGCATTGTGTGAAGTTGTGGCATTTGTTGGTTTTTCGCAGCGAAATGTGCACAAGCGTCGGTGTAAAACTAGTAGCCATGAAACACGAGATCAGAATTTTGGTCGGAAAAAAAGCTCCTGACTTAGAGAGGCCGGAGACGCGTTTCACGTCTTGTGAAACAAAATAGCTTCCATCCCCAACAGGAATTGTTCAATCAGTGAATGAAAGTCCATCCCAGCCCCGTAGCAAGAGAACATTGCAAAGGAACTGTGGTTTTCTGTACACTCCCCCACCCTATTACATCGCGATTGGCCTGCAGAATCACCTGACTTGAACCCCATAGAAAATCTGTTGGACACGTTCGAAAATCGGTAAAACGCCAAGATTACTAACCCCGCCGTCGGCAGAATTTCGCGATTAAGTTCTCAGCGTGTGGCTTAACCTGGATACGACGTACCTGAACAACTTCGTGGACTCACTCCCCTACCTTATCCAGACGGTTATCATGCCCAGGGGCGGAATTACACGGTATTAAATGATGCTTGCAATGATTTCTCTAGGGGTTACTAATTTTTTTGTCCAGTGAGCTTTTGAGGGTGAGTGAGGTGTAAACCTTCAATATTTGTTGCACGCGATCTACTGAAGAAAAGTGAAACACACATTTGTCATTTTTTCATGTTGTTTGCCTGATTTTAGGCACATTTTACGCAGGTGACGTGAAGCTCACGGATTCCTGCCGAAAAAAAAGTTACTGTGGTCGTGTACACAGCCCTCGTACGCAGTCATGTGGACTTCAACAGAAGGAAATTCCCTCCCTCCTCCCCCCCCCCCTCCCCAACCTGTCGCCCTGTGTGTCCATAGTCCAGAAGACAGTTGGTAATGACTCGTTAATGATACCTGGGGTGCATTAATAGAAAGCAGGTGTCGGGACGTAGTACTAAAACAGGTATCATGTAATGCGAAATTAAGTACTGGAACGGGAAATTCTTGTTTTCAATATTTCTAAATGTTACTCTTGCCGCGAATGCAGAGAGAGAGCGAGAGAGAGAGAGAGAGAGAGAGAGAGAATTCTGTGATACACTGTAGGCTTCCATGGCCGGTATCGGCGATATTGCCGATACAATTACCTGCATGCGTTTCTTCCTCCTTTGCTGCAATCTTCATCAGAAGTTTTAACGACCGGAGAAGGCTGATACTGACTCCAGACAAGCTCAGCAAGCTGAACTGGCGTCGTCATACCGTTCCGTTAAAATCACAGAATCGCGCCGGCACTATGGTGCTTGTAGTCGTGAAGAGTAGGTTCTGTTTGCTTCGTTTAGCATTAAGGCACAAAACTTGCTTATATCAATTCTCCTTCTTTTCTGTTGAAAATGTTTCTGTGCTTTTGAATTTCTGTTGTCTCTCTGTACATCCTAGCGTAGTAATTATTAGGTGTTGCTAAAACCACAGTGTCAGAGAAACGAATTTGGTGGTATCCCGGTCCTACTGCGTTTTACGCTATTGCTGATACCTCCGCCTTGCCGAGGTGACAGTTGCTCTCGTGTTCCTTGAGGCGGGTATAAATGCTTCTTTCTGTTGTCTCTATGTGCACTGGGCCGCAGTTACTACGCTAGGATGTGCAGAGAGGCCATAAAAATTTGGAAGCACAAATACAATTTAAACAAAAAAGCAGGAGGATTGAAAGTAGACAAGTTGTGGGCTTAGTGATAAATAAAACAAACAGGAGCGCGAAGGACACGAAGATGCCGCGTATTCCTGGGCGACAGCGCTATCAGCACTTGACCATACTTTTGGGGCATTGCGATGCGGCAGTGGGCCTATTTTGGATAGCATGGAAACTTGGGGTCCAGCATACTCGTCGTCAAGGCTCTGGTCAACTACGTCTGATCACGGAAAGGGAGGATCGGCGTATTGTGCACAAAACACATCGTAACCCTTTCACATCTGCGCCTTTCATCCGGGGACAAGTAATGGACTTCCTCTGTCACGCCGCACCAGTAGTCAGACTAGGGAATTGCCATACTCAGTACGCTACCGTTAACTCCAGGACGCTTATAGGATTACATTTGGAGTGGTGCCGTGACCTAGAAACATGGACTGCTGACGAGTGGCGTCGAACTGCGTTCAGCGATGAATTGCAATTCTGTGCTACCCCGTATGACAATCATCGGCGAGTACGGTGGCGACCTGGTGGGGGGTCACTTTATTCCAGTGTTTCGGGGAGGCACTGCGTTGTTACTTCTAGGGTTATGATGTAAGGAACCCTCTAGTATGACTTGTGGCCACGGCTGGTAGAGATCGAGGGAACACTATTAGCACAACGGTACACCACGAACATCGTGCATTGCCTTGTTACTTCTGATGTTACAGTGTCATGGTGCCATATTTCAACAGGACAATGCTCGTCCACACACTGCGTGTGTCTCCAAGTATTGCGTGCGTCAGGCTGAGGTACTCCCGTGGTCAGCAAGATCGGAAGATCTGTCCCCAGTACAACATGCGTTGGGACCAGCCCTTACAAGAACTTAGTCCCAGTGCCATTATCCAGTATCCCAAGGATCAGTGACTTACGGCTGTAGGCCAGCATATGTCAGGAGAGGACACAACGGCCTTAAGACACCATTCCCAAATGAGTCAGTGCAGGCATCCAGGGCAGAAGGGGTGCAACGTCATATTGATAAATGGTTTCACATTGTCAAGTTCCTTGTAAATTTTGTAATCAGTGGCCGGCCACTGGTGGCCGAGCCGTTCTAGGCGCTTCAGTCTGGAACCGCGCGACCGCTACGGTCGCAGGTTAGAATCCTGCCTCGGGAATGGATGTGTGTGATGTTCTTAGGTTAGTTAGGTTTCAGTAATTTTAAGTTCTAGGGGACTGATGACCTCAGAAGTTAAGTGCCATAGTGCTCAGAGCCATTTTTTGTAATCAGTGAAATAACATGATTCATTTCGTTTCTCACTCGCTTTCTGGTTGCTTTAGTTTCTTTCTGGGGGCGTACGCCCGCGATAAGCGGGAAATGCAAGTACGAGTCCTGATCCGGCACAGATTTTCATTGTCGTTATTCCACTCTACAGTTGATGGTAGCCTTTATTCGGAACTGCGAATTCATTTGATGAGCTAATGAGACATGATCGACACAAGTTTTACGCTAATCTTTCTTTCTTAGTTTATTCCTTCCTTCCTTCCTTCCTTTCACGGGACTAACTTCTTCAAAAGGAAAAAAAAGTTAGTTGGGAGGATTGTATTCAAAAGTATGAGTGCGTGTAATCAGTTCATGGAAATTTTCTGCAGTAATTACAGTCTGAGCTATAAGTTTCAGGGAAAGATATGGCTCTTTCGTCTCTGACTGTGAATAGTTAAGATCGCGAAGCGAGCCGTGTGTACTTGCAAGTTTTTTGAAACCGTTAGAGGTCTGATTATACCACCCGAGCTTTTTACCACCTTTCTCCACTGCTTTTACTAGCCTCACTTGTATATATAACGCGTGGCGCCTGAGGGAAGAAACAGGGCAGATAAACGGGGAGGGGGGGGGGGGGGGGGCGGGCGGGCGTAAAAAAATCTTTTGAGTTTCGAAAAGAGTGCCGCGATAGGTCGGAAAAGCAGGACGTTCAGTCCACTCGGGGCGGGGCGGGGTTAGCTAAATAATGGAGCAGCTCTCACGAAGCAGCACGTCCACACTGCCTTTCAATAATAAAGGCTGGCCGGGCGCTTCGGAGCGCGAAAACAAAGCTCTCCAGCTCTGTTTTCCCACCGAGAGAGCGCAACAAAAAGGAGCAGCAGAGTGCTGGGGCTGGCGACGGCGGCCGACCTGATCTGGAACGAGCTGCCAAAGAGCGGGACCGAGGTCCAGCGCTGGGGCCGCGGGGGACTTCTGGAGTCAGCCTCGCGGGCGGCCGCCGCGCCAACGCCAGCATGCCGCTCACGTGACCGCTGGGGCTTGTCTCCTGCTGAGCGCACACCCGGTGATTCAAGCCGTTCAGAGAACTGGGCACTACTAACGCAGTCGCCGGTAGCTGGTTGGGTTGCATAAATGTCTGGTAACCGAAAAGCAGGTGGTTCGAATCTCTTTAATAGCAACTTTCATTCCATATTCAGTAACAAATGAAAATGTTAATTACCAAAAACTGACATTTTTAATACCAATGCCTTTATTTTAATATCTTTCCCCCGGAGCTCTGAGTTCAAAAATTTGATAGAAAATGCGCAACATCAATTAGATAATGAAATAAACGTTGGTTTATATGTATTGTTTGTATATGTATTTTCATTTCTCATGTCTGCATCAAAACTTAATTTGTTACACACTGTCTTGTATGAAGGACAACCACAGCCGTAAGTAGACACCTTGAGTGTTAACTGCCTGGCTGCACCTGCAAATAATTTTTAACGACTAATTTCGTAGCTTAGAAGCCAGAACTTCGGGTTAGATATGTTAAATCGTGACATTAAACTTGCGACATGGACGGGACCGAACATACCTTGTCTATGACTAAATGACGCAATTAGCGTTTCGTCAGGTAAGCAGAAGGCTTGGGTCCACGATTCCTCTTGTTGCTTAACGGTTTACGTTCGGCCTCCTGTCACACTTTCGGGATTCGTGGCACGCTTGAGGAATGGTGGACCCACGCTTTCCGCTTATCTGACGAATCGCTAATTTTTTCACACACAAGGAATGTTCGGTCCCGTCCATATCACAAGTTTAATGTCATGATTTAACGTAAGCTAGGATGTGGCTTCTAAGCTACGAAACCCGTCGTTAAATAAGTTAGTTAAAAGTGCAACCAAACGTTCAGCTCTTAACAAATCTTAATCTGTTTCCCTATGAGGAGTAATTGAAAATAGAAACGTTTTGGAGTAAAAAAAATTGAGTTACCGGTTGTTAATAAATAATATCTTTTGATGATAAATTTGGAATTCAAATAAAACAAAAAAAATGTCTCTCACGATCTCAGAACGAGCGACTTTGATTACTGTAGTGTTACCCCACGCACTAAGCTATTATCGGAGATGGGCAAAGGGGACTTTCTCGAAATATTTTCAGAACTGCATCGTACTTCTTTACTAAATTTATGGCCCAGCACAGAATTCGAAATTTAACAATAAAGAAAATCGAAGAGTGATCAGTCCGTATCCTCACCTTATCGAATAATAATGTACAGCGATGGGATGCAAAGGTCTTAGTTCATGGAGTGTTATAAATGTCGAGCGGAAATAGTGAAATTCAGCTCGTGAAGGCTATTACTGCTCTTAACCGTACACGATGAAGAAAACAAGCTAGATAATAAGATCAGAGCAGGGTAACGCATGTCGAATTGAGAAAAATTTTCCAGGCAGCCGAAGGCCGGAAGTGCGCATTGTGGAAGCACGGCCATAAAACGACAGCCAATAAACTTTTTTGTTTCAGTGTTTTGTGAAATATTTACAAACTACAAAAAAAAGTTCATTGACGTTATATTCAGTGACAGAAAAGTAAACTAATATGGACAATCAGCATTGTCTTTCTCCGCAATGTCACACGGCATAATTTGCGAAGTTGGTTTTCATGGATTGCTAATGCAATACTGTTTAACTAATTTAAATGAGGGAAGGCTAATTAGAATACTGAACACATGATTGATAGTTCTTCCTGATTGCCAACACGCTGTTATGATTAGACGCAATGAAATGTCTGCGTAGGAGTAATTACTGAACTCGAGCTGGCCACTAACAAACTGAACATACAGTATCAATTTCAGAAGTTTTGTCTCTTTATGTGATAATTTTAAAAATCACCCTTCATCTTGAGGTTACACATACGGAACGTCTCAGATAGCAATCTCTGTGCGGCACATCTGCTATCCAAGCTGCTCATTCTGCGAAGGTACACAACGTCCTATGTCTACGACACAACTACTTCTACTGCCCAAGCAGCGACAAGATTCGTCTGTTACTTACATGCCCGCGTTCTGCTCTATAATGCGAGCTCTGGAAACCAGAGAAGGTGTATCACTCATCTGTTCAGTATGAAAAGATATTAAAAGTGGCAACATTCCGGATAAACTGACAATTTTAGTTATGTTTGCATTAAAAATGCACGAAGTGGTAACATACCAAATTACCTTTGATTTACTACCATTTCTTTTAGTGTAAGAATCTTTCATTGTTCGCATTAAAGAAAACAGTAATTGAAGAAGCTAAAAATGCATTCAGCTGGATTTTCAAAGCTAGGCAAGCTTCATATCCATGCTTGGTTTAATTTTGTGTGATGCGTACTGCGTAAAGTTTGACAATTAAATCAGTCACGCTTAAACAGACGTAAAGCCAAGAATTTGCTAAGATATTAAGCTATATTGCAGATACAACGCTGATGTGAGGTCAGTATGTGGTACTGTAAAGTGCAGTTTCTTTTTAGTCCTACGTCTTACGACTGATTCTTTGCGGCCCGCCACGAATTCCTGACTTAGGACATCATCTTCAACGCGGAGCAGCACTTGCAACGTACTTCCCTCAGTTATTTGCTATATGTATTCCAATCTCTGCCTTCTCCTACTGTTTTTACTCTCTACGGCTCCCTCTAATACCATGAAGATTACTCTTCGACATCTTAACACATGTCGTGTCATACTGTCCTTTCTTCTTGTCGTTGTTTTCCATAATTTTCTTTTCCTCGCCGATTCTGCCGAGAACCACCTCATTCCTTGCATTGTCAGTCCACCTGATTTTCAACATTCGTCATTCTCTTCTGATTTTCGTGAAGTCCATGTTTCATTACAATATAATGCTGTGTCCCAAAAGTAAGTTCTCAGAAATTTCTCCCCAATTAAGGCCAATGTTTGATACCAGTAGATTTCTTTTATCCACTGTCCTTTTTGTCAGTGCTAGTCAGCTTCTTGTGTCGTCCTTGCTTCGTCCGTCATGGGTTATTTCGCCTCCACGGTAGCAGAATTCCCTAAATTCGTCCACTTCGTGATCACCAGTTTTGATGTTAAGTTCATCACTGTTCCCATTTTGCTACTTCTCATTACTGTCGACTTTCTTTGCTTTACTATCAGTCCTTAATTTGTGCTCATTAGAATGTTCATTCCATTCTGCAGATATTGTCATTCTTCACTTTTACTGAGCATAGCAATGTCATAAGCAAGTCTTGTCATTGATATCCTTTCACCTTGAATTTTAATTCCACTCTTGAATCTTTCTTTTATTTCCGTCATTGGTTCTTCAGTGTATAGGTTCAACAGACGGACGAGAGGCTGCGTCACTGTCTTACACACTTTTTCATCTGAATACTTCCTTCTTAGTTCTTGCACATACTGTATAAAATCGACAATGTGTTCAGTTCCACACCCTCAAGCTTACAAGCAAGCCAGCAAAAGTTTAATTCAAAAAGGGTTTCTGACATGGATGTGCGATACATTTCTATCATTGATGCTGATTTAGATTTCATTACCAGCAGGAAAACATCGATAGTCTGACATGATCGATCCCAAACATCAATATTAACTGATGAGTTCACTGCACAGCGGAAAGAGCAACATACAAATATATTTAAGATATTTATTAATTTATAAATACAGAAATAAATAACATTACATATCCCACAGTTTTTTCTATACAGACTATCAAAATCATAGTTCGAGAGAAGTTTCACTTTCAGTTTACTGTGTTGTTGATGCGGACTATGCAACTAAAATATTGTAGTGCAGTTTTCTGTACCTTTACACTGGTAGTACCGATGATGTCATTCCACACTAGAGATGCGCCCTGTTTAAGATAGAGATGGCGATCTTTTAGATAGTAACTGAACTGCACAGTTCCAGTTTCCCAACTATTCTTCTCTTGTGCTACTTTATAATGTTTACTTTGTAAATCAAATTTTGTTTCTTTGTTCTCCTGTAATCTGTTAAGGGAATGCTCATACTCACGCCGTCGGTTCAACAGCTGCAGCAAATTCTTGACGTTTATGCTTGCCGAGAAGACTGAAGTCGCATGGGCCAAGCTCTGGGCTTTCCTCCCAACATCACCCACGTCCGTGCGGCCTTGGTCAAATAATTGGTACCATTTCGCTACGGCTGGACGCGGCATTGCATTTGGTTCATATGCTGCTGGAATTCTACTGCGAATCCGCGCGCAATTTAGACGTTTTGCCCACATGAATCGTATTGTAACGCGTATTCCAACTTTTGGAGTGGGTTTCCAGTCGCCATGCCGTTTCAATCGCACACTGCCATCCACCTATTATCCGTACCGCAAGAGAACTGTTTATGCGGGAAGCCTGGAACATGTACTCTCTTATTGCGCAATGTTCTTACCGTAAGGCGATATCAATTTCTGATACACTCCGCAATAAATGAACCAACAGCTACGTTTTGATCTGTGATTAATTCCAGAGGCAACCGGTTTTGACATTCCATTATGCCACATCAGGCCTCGGTTAGGAAGTGACTCGACAAGGTTTTTCAGATACGTCGCAGCGAAGATAAGCCACCCGCTGAGGTTTTAATCGCGGAATTCCACCGACGGCGGGGTTGGTAATCTTGGCGTTTTACCCGCTGTTCGATAATGTTCCACAGATTTTCTATGGGGTTCAAGTCAGGTGATTCTGCAAGCCAATCTAGATGTAGTAGGGTGGGGGAGTGTTCAGAAAACCAGTCACATATTTGAGCGTTCAAATTGTATACTATTGTAGAGCCGTATTACATACGCTGGTGCGGATATTGGTTCGCTTTTGCATGATATTTTGCCTGGAAATAAAAGCTCAGCCTCTGTGTCACCATAGGAGGCCTGATGAGGCATAATGGAATGCCGAAACCGCTTGTCTCTGGAATAAATCAGAGATGGAAAAATAAAGCTATTGGTTTGATGATTAAAATTATTCTCGATGTGGTACTGCGTCATTGTATAAAATATTTTAACTATAAATTGTAAACCTAGCGTTTCGACCGTATTACAAGGGACTTTTAAAAGCCAAGTATTACGCAAGTACTGAAGTATTTTATACAGCGACGCGTTACGACACTCAGAATTTTGATCATCACGACACTGGCCGCGGACGCCTATGTAGTTGCTTGTTTATTTAATGCTGGTTATATGTACATGGGCTGTCGTCTCTTGTGGCAAGGATGGATGAAGTGAAATTGATTTCTGAAGTCCGTACATGTGACTTTCTTCCAAATACTATTTCTAGTCTTTCAACCACTCCACTAATGTTGAGAGACATGTTCAGTAAAAAGATTCGTTTGAATAAAACCAATTCTTGACAGTGGTAACAAGTAGCCTGGTTTTTTTGCCAGCATCAAATGTGAATAGTTTGTATTAAACGTCGATTTTATGATGTTTCAGAGACGAGAGTATCGATGTTTAAACATCGTATTTAACTCCAACATCGACAGTTTTGCAAATATCGATGATCATCGAGCATCCCTAGTTTCGGGTAGCTATACGTAACACCCAGCTCTGCTCACTGCACGAGTCGGAGATACAGATGCACGGTGTTCACGCGAGAAACAGTGCGTAAAATGAAATGTCGGGACTCGAGAGGTCGGCGGTGTAGACGGCCTCGCAGAGAGTGCTTCGCCCCCACTGTGCTAGACAAAAGCGAGCTGTCGCGGCGTGGGTGTTCGCACCAGCGAGCTCTGAATTGGCCGTGAAGAGACGCATGTGATTCGAGTTAGGCAGCCTTTTGATATGGAGATGTAATTCAATTAGCGCAGGGCAGAACGCGGCAGTGCAAAAAGGGCTGCAGGGCCCTGCGACCTTCGTCTGGTGCCGCGCCATTAGCGGCCGCTGAGCGCAGCTGCACGCGGAACGAGAGTCGAATTTCCCCCAGATGTGCACCGCAGAGCACGAGTCCGGTGAGGCCACTACGTGTACTAAGCCAAATGCTATGGCCAAGTGCCATTCCGGTCGTGGCAGAAACTACACTGCTGTACATTAAAATTGCGGCAGAACGAAGACGGCATGCAACAAACGTCAGATTGGTGTGAAGTGTAGTATGTGCTCGAATATGTAAGTGATCAGCAGGCCTCGTAGAAGTCTAGCCAGGAATTTTCCAGATGAAGGTGCAGATCGTTTCATACCGATATGTAAGGTAATAAATTCGAGCACCTGCTGAAAAAAGCGTGATTTGAGAAAAAAGAACGTTTAAAATGTACTGTTTTTTACCATTGTCTCAGTTTTCACTTTCATGAACTCTACTTGTAAGAATATTATAAGGTAAAAGGCACCAGAGTGGCATTTCTGATGCTGCGCTTGATAATGGAAGCAAGAGTGAAGAAAAATTAAGACATAGTCATTGGAGTTGTCGACCTGGAAACAGTGTTCGACCTGGTAAAACGTTGCAAGATGTTAAAAATTCCGAGAAAAATAGGAGTCACTAATAGGAGGGTGTGGAACTGAATGCACGGTCGATTTTTATAAATTTTGGTCCGTTCGTATACGAGTCTGGATACGATCATACAATGGTGAAAAATAGTTCCAGTCCAACCTATAGTTTATTAATGCCATTGTAGAACATGAACTGCATAAAATCACCTGTAACGGTAAACGGCTATCCTGGTTCAAGATTCGTGGTTCAGTGTTCGAATTCCAGGTTGTCTATTTAACGGCATCCAGAAGCAGCAAGCAGCTAATTTTCGATACGTAGCGTAATTACTGCCTTAATTCAAAAATTGATAATGCTGTCATAATCTACTCATTTAAAATGTATAATATTATATGAAAGGTTCAACACAATAAGATAAGTATTAAATTTAGAAACAGTGTATGTTTTTTGTTGCAGCATAACTCACTGCATGCAAATAGCCGGACTGTATTCATCCAGTATTTGTAACTGAGAGCATTTAGCGACTTTCTACAAACTTTAAAGATAACTTAAATTTTTTTAACTTTCCTCGCTTACGAGCCTAACGTCAAACATTTAATCCAAATGGTTCAAATGGCTCTGAGCACTACGGAACTTAACATCTGAGGTCATCAGTCCCCTAGAACTTAAAACTACTTAAACCTAACTAACCTAAGGACATCACACACATCCATAGTGATCATAGGTTTGAAGCTCTTCTGCGCGTGGATTTTTGATCAGTTAAAGAATCAGGGGTCTGCTAGTCAAATAATATCTGGAGTGAGTTTGAATTACTCCTATGCGACTATTAGGTACATTTTGACTCGAATTATTTACTACTCAGACATTCACATATTTCGCGACAAATAAATTTCTAGTGCGGCATTCGGCTGTTGCAACCAGTGTGCAAGGCCTCAAACACTTAGCTTCTTCGCAGTGTATATCACAAAGGTCGCTAAATTTTTGTGAATTAATAAGTATAGCAACTTGTGGCTGTATGTCACCCGGAAAAACTACGTCCAACACGTCTTCACTGTACTACGCTCTAGGTGCAAGCCCTTAGTTCGCCGTGTGGAAAGCGCAACTATCCACTTCGTATCTTAAACCATAAATTCTCATTGTGCTCACTTCTCATTCGTTGCAACTTTTCTATATTAACTGCAGCCAAAACTTAACATTTCAAATTTTTTGTAACAACATTTTTTCTTCGTGTTATTACTAAATGTTATTTCTTAACAAATAAAAAGTTGTTCTGCTTCGTATCTTCTGTTTCGAAAACTTGAGTAACTAGTGATCGGAAGTGATCATAGGTTTGAAGCTCTTCTGCGCTTGCCCTCCGAAACAACAAAATTTGGAATTCCAACCTAAAAAATCTTGGTAGAATTTTTTGATACAAGAAAATCTCCGCATCGTGTAATATCACAAGATCTCAACACATCTGTCTTTCAAGATACCGACACACCTTAATACTAATTCTTTGCCAGTATTTGGTCAACCAAATACTGTGTGTTCAGTGGTTGTGGATTGTGTCCACATAGTTTACATCTATTTTACGTTGTCATCTTGATAAGCATTGTTATCTCTAAAGAGTTTTTGGCAATGACATTAACAGCTAGGCAGTACTGATAATACTTCTAGTATTTGGAAAGGAGGAAGATTTTTTTTTTCTGCATCACAGTTCGTGACTCAAAACGTTATCTTCTAAAGTGGAAAGGGAAATAACGATAACTCTTGACATTTCGTACTTACTTTCGTGCAATTAGTTCGGTTGCGTATAATTTCTCTAAATAGTTAGTTTGAAAAGAACACGGCCGATTACCTTCTTCAATCCGAGCTTGTGCTTGGACTCTGAAGACCTTATTTGCGACGTTAAACGCCTATCCTTCCTCCTCTTAATGGTACGGTTTTGTCCATCATCGTTGCGAACATCATAGTATTTTTTGTGGAGTCATATCTGTAATTGAGATTTATACCTTCAACGTAGCTGCTTTTGAAACCCTATGTAATCTACTGTGAAACAGAGGAGGCGATGCATGTAAATAATACTAGTATGTGGAAATTGCGTCGTTGAAAATTTTCCGTACAGACTGTTTCTCTTTTTCACGTTTAGCGCGTCGCACTGTCCGACCGTGCTGCTTCTAAGTAAATATGCTTAATTACTTTATGCAAAAAAGAAGATTAAATATTCCGGACACGTTTGTCTCCACTCCGCTAGAAAGCTGCAGCAACAAACAAAAACGACGGGGGCACTTACAGCATGAAGCAAATAACGCGAAAGTAAATACGCTGTGAAATTGAAACTGTGTATATCCGACGTCTGCATGGAAGAAGAGAAAGGTTCATCTCTAAGAGGTTGCTTGTACAGCTGATGATGTACTGAGATTGTACTTGTATCATTTCGGCGGCCCTAGAAAAATTAAGTGCATTCTGTAGCTCTATCAGTTTTTAAAATAATCATTTTATTTATCACATTATTATTTCGGTAAACATAGTAACATTAGTCTTTGTGGAATCGCTTTCTTCTGATCACTGTTGGCCCAATTTTGCCTTTGGTAAAGTAGGGACGTAAACTGCCTACTGCAGACTTAAGCTTCTCAAACTGAAATCATCGAGAGGTCGTGGAGGATCTTCCAAAAAGAAATAGAATGCTCTCTTGTACGGCTATTTATTTAACACTAAACTAAATTGCCACAATATTTTACAGTTAAACTGTTAGGTTTCAGTGGATTTATTGGCTCTCGATCGCTATAAAACACACAGCTGTGACTTCGCCGTGATTGTTTATGTAGTGACTTTGATGTGAGATAATCCTCCTCCCACAACTCTTCTTATTCTACGGTCAATCATGCTTCTGTGCATCGATAAGAATTATGTTGATGTTGATGCCTTTGACAAGATCTGCTTCATGAGGGATTTCCACAGAGCACAATTTCTAGCAAGACAACCATTCAGTCTCCAAAGAGTACCTTGTAAAACTTTAGAAAGTCTGGAGGTGGAAATATTATGTATAATTTACGCAATAATAGGGAGGATGGAGGGAGGGATGCTTATCAATATGGCGTACTTGAAAATTCTCGACGAGTAGCTTAAAAATATGGCAAATCAGGCTACGGTACCACTCGACGTTGCATTTGCACTACCGTCATTACTTCGATGGGTCCTTTGACATAACATTGATGTTACTGCAACTTAATTTACGACCTAAAATATGAAATCCTCGAAACGTCGTCTCCTCATCAGCCCTACACAAGACACAAATAGGTATCTGTCGTCGAGGCAGCAAGTGGATCATGTACTCAGCAGTATGTATGGTACGCAGCTGCAATCCAGAAAGCTGTTCTGTAAATCGCTTGTCATGTAGTACGGGGTTAAACAGCTACCGCATCCATAACAAAATACCTCTGTTCGCTCCAAGTGTACTCTTCTAAATTGTTCAAGGGAACTTCAGCAGCCATTGTTGCTTACTATGATAACCACATTAACAATAATTTCTCATATATCATTCCTTCCATGATCAGACGCCCTTCATTGTCTCGTCAGCATCTTCTGTGTTCATGGTCCAACTCTTATGTCTCCACAGTAAACACCTCTGCTAAAATTCTCCCGCAACCACAAACTCCAGCTAATCTTTGTTGGTGATTCAATGTACAGCGTGATCCAAGTGCCCCTACGCATGGGTTTTATGCAACTCACAACCACTTCAAAAACCACGTAAGAGATTTTTTAGATCTTCTCGCTCGCTGTACGCGAGGTATAAATTCTACCGAAAAAATGAACAGGACCTTTTTATAGGAAATACAATGTAGCTACATTTTATGTGGAATATATTTTTGCAGGAGTGCGCAGTTTTAGAGTTACTGAAGAAAACGTATTTGAAAATGTAGCCCAGTGCAAAAAAATTTAACTAAACACCTCAAAAAAAGTTTTGCATCACGTCTGTTCCGAGAGTTCCGGAATAGAGATAAACATAAACATCATTTTCGCCCTTTTTATTGCTCATTAAAACCACACACTGCATGTTCAACCACCATACAGCGAGACCTTAAGAGGTGGTGGTGGTGGTCCAGATTGCTGTACACACCGGTACCTCTAATACCCAGTAGCACGTCCTCTTGCATTGATGAATGCCTGTATTCGTTGTGGCGTACTGTCCACAAGTTCATCAAGGGTCTGTTTTTCCAGATTGCCCCACTCCTCAACGGTGATTCGGTATACATCCCTCAGAGTGGTGGGTGGGTCACGTCGTCCGTATACAGCCCTTTTCAATCTATCACAGGTTCACTTTTCTGTAGGACTAATAGTTCTCACATAACAAAGGAGAGAATTTTAAAATCTTGCTTGTAGTATTTGAAAGTGTTGAGGGTTGCATAAAACCCTTAGGTAGGGGCAGGTAAATAACCCTGTGTGGTTGCATTGTCCTATCACCGCCTCATCCCAGCCATCAGTGAAAAGGAGCAGGACCCATCTACTAACACCACCACCACCACCAACAACAACAACAACAACAACAACAACAACATCAGCGTAAATTGTTACATACGTATGAATCAGGTGATGAACAGTCGTGATTTTTACGAGATTTCTGTACTCGAAGTAGCTTTGCGTATTGCAGCATTAAAAGAGAATCTTTAGTCATTATGTGAAATACCTTCGGCAAACACTTCTTTCACATGGTCAGTTGGTTGAAGCACTAACTTGCCAACCAGAAAACATCCTAAAAAGAATAATAAACAGCTGATAATAACAAACGTAAGAAATACACATGAAAGAATCATAATTGAAAACAAATTCAAGTTTCTGCCAAACTATCGCGCGTAAGCTTCGCTCTTAGACCACTTCAGAGAGTTGGTTCCGCTGCTGAAAGGTTCGGGAGATGTGTTGAGATTCAGCTGAGTGTTAGTAGAAGCTGCGATGGGATGTTACGAACTGCGATGGCATTAGAGTCATAACGTGTGCAGCGCTGCGGGGCCACTATAGCAGACGTGGCGTATTGTGTTGGTAGCCTCTCTGCTGTCGCAATCATTCGGTAGCACTGAGCGCGCCCTTGTAGGGGACGCAAATTCAGGGCCGCCGGTTGCGGAACAGATAAGTCAGCGTCAAACCCCCGTCCTGTCGCAGCTGGTGCACAGTCCAGTTTAATCAACGAAATCAGCGTAATATCTACCACACAGCTTGCGTCATACCGGCTGAAGTTCCAGACTGGAAATGAGCTCTGGATTACAGCAGCCACATCAGCAGTTGTTTTAGTACTAGGCTGACCGACATACAAAGGTCCATATACATCATTCTGACTTAGAAAACAGAAATATAGTAATGGAGTATTGGAAAAACCTGCCACTATATTAATGCAGTGAAGGCAGAAAAAGAAAAGGATGTCAGGTATTTATTTAAGTACATGAGTAACGAAAGTAGTTCGTGGTTAAACAATATGCTAGGAGATTGTCACCAGCAACCAGACGTTATTAAGAAGATC